>NC_143041.1:5862082-5904582 GCF_057628025.1 Oncorhynchus mykiss
GACAAAGAGTTGAAATTCCACAAGGCAGTGACAAAAAGCTTACAGCACCTGGTATTCCCAGGCGGTCTCCCATCCAAGTACTAACCAGGCCCGACCCTGCTTAGCTTCCGAGATCAGACGAGATCAGGCCGGTGTGGCCGTAAGCGAGAAACAATCTCTTGCTGCACTATGTAAAGTCAAAGTGAGCCTGATTAACAGCTGTTGCATTTTCACCATTTAGATAAGCATCTTTGTGTCACTCAAAAAGTGGAAGAAATTGCATATACTGTAGCCATAATTTGTAGCACAGATTGTTGGATGAAATACAAACTAACCTTGCTTACTTATTTCAAAGCGAGGGCACATATTTCAGCCTTGTGGGAAAAAACGGACAAAGAGTTGAAATTCCACAAGGCAGTGACAAAAAGCTTACAGCACCTGGTATTCCCAGGCGGTCTCCCATCCAAGTACTAACCAGGCCCGACCCTGCTTAGCTTCCGAGATCAGACGAGATCAGGCCGGTGTGGCCGTAAGCGAGAAACAATCTCTTGCTGCACTATGTAAAGTCAAAGTGAGCCTGATTAACAGCTGTTGCATTTTCACCATTTAGATAAGCATCTTTGTGTCACTCAAAAAGTGGAAGAAATTGCATATACTGTAGCCATAATTTGTAGCACAGATTGTTGGATGAAATACAAACTAACCTTGCTTACTTATTTCAAAGCGAGGGCACATATTTCAGCCTTGTGGAAAAAAAACGGACAAAGAGTTGAAATTCCACAAGGCAGTGACAAAAAGCTTACAGCACCTGGTATTCCCAGGCGGTCTCCCATCCAAGTACTAACCAGGCCCGACCCTGCTTAGCTTCCGAGATCAGACGAGATCAGGCCGGTGTGGCCGTAAGCGAGAAACAATCTCTTGCTGCACTATGTAAAGTCAAAGTGAGCCTGATTAACAGCTGTTGCATTTTCACCATTTAGATAAGCATCTTTGTGTCACTCAAAAAGTGGAAGAAATTGCATATACTGTAGCCATAATTTGTAGCACAGATTGTTGGATGAAATACAAACTAACCTTGCTTACTTATTTCAAAGCGAGGGCACATATTTCAGCCTTGTGGAAAAAAAACGGACAAAGAGTTGAAATTCCACAAGGCAGTGACAAAAAGCTTACAGCACCTGGTATTCCCAGGCGGTCTCCCATCCAAGTACTAACCAGGCCCGACCCTGCTTAGCTTCCGAGATCAGACGAGATCAGGCGTACTCAGGCCGGTGTGGCCGTAAGCGAGAAACAATCTCTTGCTGCACTATGTAAAGTCAAAGTGAGCCTGATTAACAGCTGTTGCATTTTCACCATTTAGATAAGCATCTTTGTGTCACTCAAAAAGTGGAAGAAATTGCATATACTGTAGCCATAATTTGTAGCACAGATTGTTGGATGAAATACAAACTAACCTTGCTTACTTATTTCAAAGCGAGGGCACATATTTCAGCCTTGTGGGAAAAAACGGACAAAGAGTTGAAATTCCACAAGGCAGTGACAAAAAGCTTACAGCACCTGGTATTCCCAGGCGGTCTCCCATCCAAGTACTAACCAGGCCCGACCCTGCTTAGCTTCCGAGATCAGACGAGATCAGGCCGGTGTGGCCGTAAGCGAGAAACAATCTCTTGCTGCACTATGTAAAGTCAAAGTGAGCCTGATTAACAGCTGTTGCATTTTCACCATTTAGATAAGCATCTTTGTGTCACTCAAAAAGTGGAAGAAATTGCATATACTGTAGCCATAATTTGTAGCACAGATTGTTGGATGAAATACAAACTAACCTTGCTTACTTATTTCAAAGCGAGGGCACATATTTCAGCCTTGTGGAAAAAAAACGGACAAAGAGTTGAAATTCCACAAGGCAGTGACAAAAAGCTTACAGCACCTGGTATTCCCAGGCGGTCTCCCATCCAAGTACTAACCAGGCCCGACCCTGCTTAGCTTCCGAGATCAGACGAGATCAGGCGTACTCAGGCCGGTGTGGCCGTAAGCGAGAAACAATCTCTTGCTGCACTATGTAAAGTCAAAGTGAGCCTGATTAACAGCTGTTGCATTTTCACCATTTAGATAAGCATCTTTGTGTCACTCAAAAAGTGGAAGAAATTGCATATACTGTAGCCATAATTTGTAGCACAGATTGTTGGATGAAATACAAACTAACCTTGCTTACTTATTTCAAAGCGAGGGCACATATTTCAGCCTTGTGGAAAAAAAACGGACAAAGAGTTGAAATTCCACAAGGCAGTGACAAAAAGCTTACAGCACCTGGTATTCCCAGGCGGTCTCCCATCCAAGTACTAACCAGGCCCGACCCTGCTTAGCTTCCGAGATCAGACGAGATCAGGCGTACTCAGGCCGGTGTGGCCGTAAGCGAGAAACAATCTCTTGCTGCACTATGTAAAGTCAAAGTGAGCCTGATTAACAGCTGTTGCATTTTCACCATTTAGATAAGCATCTTTGTGTCACTCAAAAAGTGGAAGAAATTGCATATACTGTAGCCATAATTTGTAGCACAGATTGTTGGATGAAATACAAACTAACCTTGCTTACTTATTTCAAAGCGAGGGCACATATTTCAGCCTTGTGGGAAAAAACGGACAAAGAGTTGAAATTCCACAAGGCAGTGACAAAAAGCTTACAGCACCTGGTATTCCCAGGCGGTCTCCCATCCAAGTACTAACCAGGCCCGACCCTGCTTAGCTTCCGAGATCAGACGAGATCAGGCCGGTGTGGCCGTAAGCGAGAAACAATCTCTTGCTGCACTATGTAAAGTCAAAGTGAGCCTGATTAACAGCTGTTGCATTTTCACCATTTAGATAAGCATCTTTGTGTCACTCAAAAAGTGGAAGAAATTGCATATACTGTAGCCATAATTTGTAGCACAGATTGTTGGATGAAATACAAACTAACCTTGCTTACTTATTTCAAAGCGAGGGCACATATTTCAGCCTTGTGGAAAAAAAACGGACAAAGAGTTGAAATTCCACAAGGCAGTGACAAAAAGCTTACAGCACCTGGTATTCCCAGGCGGTCTCCCATCCAAGTACTAACCAGGCCCGACCCTGCTTAGCTTCCGAGATCAGACGAGATCAGGCGTACTCAGGCCGGTGTGGCCGTAAGCGAGAAACAATCTCTTGCTGCACTATGTAAAGTCAAAGTGAGCCTGATTAACAGCTGTTGCATTTTCACCATTTAGATAAGCATCTTTGTGTCACTCAAAAAGTGGAAGAAATTGCATATACTGTAGCCATAATTTGTAGCACAGATTGTTGGATGAAATACAAACTAACCTTGCTTACTTATTTCAAAGCGAGGGCACATATTTCAGCCTTGTGGAAAAAAAACGGACAAAGAGTTGAAATTCCACAAGGCAGTGACAAAAAGCTTACAGCACCTGGTATTCCCAGGCGGTCTCCCATCCAAGTACTAACCAGGCCCGACCCTGCTTAGCTTCCGAGATCAGACGAGATCAGGCGTACTCAGGCCGGTGTGGCCGTAAGCGAGAAACAATCTCTTGCTGCACTATGTAAAGTCAAAGTGAGCCTGATTAACAGCTGTTGCATTTTCACCATTTAGATAAGCATCTTTGTGTCACTCAAAAAGTGGAAGAAATTGCATATACTGTAGCCATAATTTGTAGCACAGATTGTTGGATGAAATACAAACTAACCTTGCTTACTTATTTCAAAGCGAGGGCACATATTTCAGCCTTGTGGAAAAAAAACGGACAAAGAGTTGAAATTCCACAAGGCAGTGACAAAAAGCTTACAGCACCTGGTATTCCCAGGCGGTCTCCCATCCAAGTACTAACCAGGCCCGACCCTGCTTAGCTTCCGAGATCAGACGAGATCAGGCGTACTCAGGCCGGTGTGGCCGTAAGCGAGAAACAATCTCTTGCTGCACTATGTAAAGTCAAAGTGAGCCTGATTAACAGCTGTTGCATTTTCACCATTTAGATAAGCATCTTTGTGTCACTCAAAAAGTGGAAGAAATTGCATATACTGTAGCCATAATTTGTAGCACAGATTGTTGGATGAAATACAAACTAACCTTGCTTACTTATTTCAAAGCGAGGGCACATATTTCAGCCTTGTGGGAAAAAACGGACAAAGAGTTGAAATTCCACAAGGCAGTGACAAAAAGCTTACAGCACCTGGTATTCCCAGGCGGTCTCCCATCCAAGTACTAACCAGGCCCGACCCTGCTTAGCTTCCGAGATCAGACGAGATCAGGCCGGTGTGGCCGTAAGCGAGAAACAATCTCTTGCTGCACTATGTAAAGTCAAAGTGAGCCTGATTAACAGCTGTTGCATTTTCACCATTTAGATAAGCATCTTTGTGTCACTCAAAAAGTGGAAGAAATTGCATATACTGTAGCCATAATTTGTAGCACAGATTGTTGGATGAAATACAAACTAACCTTGCTTACTTATTTCAAAGCGAGGGCACATATTTCAGCCTTGTGGAAAAAAAACGGACAAAGAGTTGAAATTCCACAAGGCAGTGACAAAAAGCTTACAGCACCTGGTATTCCCAGGCGGTCTCCCATCCAAGTACTAACCAGGCCCGACCCTGCTTAGCTTCCGAGATCAGACGAGATCAGGCGTACTCAGGCCGGTGTGGCCGTAAGCGAGAAACAATCTCTTGCTGCACTATGTAAAGTCAAAGTGAGCCTGATTAACAGCTGTTGCATTTTCACCATTTAGATAAGCATCTTTGTGTCACTCAAAAAGTGGAAGAAATTGCATATACTGTAGCCATAATTTGTAGCACAGATTGTTGGATGAAATACAAACTAACCTTGCTTACTTATTTCAAAGCGAGGGCACATATTTCAGCCTTGTGGAAAAAAAACGGACAAAGAGTTGAAATTCCACAAGGCAGTGACAAAAAGCTTACAGCACCTGGTATTCCCAGGCGGTCTCCCATCCAAGTACTAACCAGGCCCGACCCTGCTTAGCTTCCGAGATCAGACGAGATCAGGCGTACTCAGGCCGGTGTGGCCGTAAGCGAGAAACAATCTCTTGCTGCACTATGTAAAGTCAAAGTGAGCCTGATTAACAGCTGTTGCATTTTCACCATTTAGATAAGCATCTTTGTGTCACTCAAAAAGTGGAAGAAATTGCATATACTGTAGCCATAATTTGTAGCACAGATTGTTGGATGAAATACAAACTAACCTTGCTTACTTATTTCAAAGCGAGGGCACATATTTCAGCCTTGTGGAAAAAAAACGGACAAAGAGTTGAAATTCCACAAGGCAGTGACAAAAAGCTTACAGCACCTGGTATTCCCAGGCGGTCTCCCATCCAAGTACTAACCAGGCCCGACCCTGCTTAGCTTCCGAGATCAGACGAGATCAGGCGTACTCAGGCCGGTGTGGCCGTAAGCGAGAAACAATCTCTTGCTGCACTATGTAAAGTCAAAGTGAGCCTGATTAACAGCTGTTGCATTTTCACCATTTAGATAAGCATCTTTGTGTCACTCAAAAAGTGGAAGAAATTGCATATACTGTAGCCATAATTTGTAGCACAGATTGTTGGATGAAATACAAACTAACCTTGCTTACTTATTTCAAAGCGAGGGCACATATTTCAGCCTTGTGGGAAAAAAACGGACAAAGAGTTGAAATTCCACAAGGCAGTGACAAAAAGCTTACAGCACCTGGTATTCCCAGGCGGTCTCCCATCCAAGTACTAACCAGGCCCGACCCTGCTTAGCTTCCGAGATCAGACGAGATCAGGCCGGTGTGGCCGTAAGCGAGAAACAATCTCTTGCTGCACTATGTAAAGTCAAAGTGAGCCTGATTAACAGCTGTTGCATTTTCACCATTTAGATAA
Source organism: Oncorhynchus mykiss (assembly GCF_057628025.1). Taxonomy (NCBI): domain Eukaryota; kingdom Metazoa; phylum Chordata; class Actinopteri; order Salmoniformes; family Salmonidae; genus Oncorhynchus; species Oncorhynchus mykiss. The sequence continues at coordinate 5,867,943 of NC_143041.1, forward strand.
GCATCTTTGTGTCACTCAAAAAGTGGAAGAAATTGCATATACTGTAGCCATAATTTGTAGCACAGATTGTTGGATGAAATACAAACTAACCTTGCTTACTTATTTCAAAGCGAGGGCACATATTTCAGCCTTGTGGAAAAAAAACGGACAAAGAGTTGAAATTCCACAAGGCAGTGACAAAAAGCTTACAGCACCTGGTATTCCCAGGCGGTCTCCCATCCAAGTACTAACCTGGCCCGACCCTGCTTAGCTTCCGAGATCAGACGAGATCAGGCGTACTCAGGCCGGTGTGGCCGTAAGCGAGAAACAATCTCTTGCTGCACTATGTAAAGTCAAAGTGAGCCTGATTAACAGCTGTTGCATTTTCACCATTTAGATAAGCATCTTTGTGTCACTCAAAAAGTGGAAGAAATTGCATATACTGTAGCCATAATTTGTAGCACAGATTGTTGGATGAAATACAAACTAACCTTGCTTACTTATTTCAAAGCGAGGGCACATATTTCAGCCTTGTGGGAAAAAACGGACAAAGAGTTGAAATTCCACAAGGCAGTGACAAAAAGCTTACAGCACCTGGTATTCCCAGGCGGTCTCCCATCCAAGTACTAACCAGGCCCGACCCTGCTTAGCTTCCGAGATCAGACGAGATCAGGCCGGTGTGGCCGTAAGCGAGAAACAATCTCTTGCTGCACTATGTAAAGTCAAAGTGAGCCTGATTAACAGCTGTTGCATTTTCACCATTTAGATAAGCATCTTTGTGTCACTCAAAAAGTGGAAGAAATTGCATATACTGTAGCCATAATTTGTAGCACAGATTGTTGGATGAAATACAAACTAACCTTGCTTACTTATTTCAAAGCGAGGGCACATATTTCAGCCTTGTGGAAAAAAAACGGACAAAGAGTTGAAATTCCACAAGGCAGTGACAAAAAGCTTACAGCACCTGGTATTCCCAGGCGGTCTCCCATCCAAGTACTAACCAGGCCCGACCCTGCTTAGCTTCCGAGATCAGACGAGATCAGGCGTACTCAGGCCGGTGTGGCCGTAAGCGAGAAACAATCTCTTGCTGCACTATGTAAAGTCAAAGTGAGCCTGATTAACAGCTGTTGCATTTTCACCATTTAGATAAGCATCTTTGTGTCACTCAAAAAGTGGAAGAAATTGCATATACTGTAGCCATAATTTGTAGCACAGATTGTTGGATGAAATACAAACTAACCTTGCTTACTTATTTCAAAGCGAGGGCACATATTTCAGCCTTGTGGGAAAAAACGGACAAAGAGTTGAAATTCCACAAGGCAGTGACAAAAAGCTTACAGCACCTGGTATTCCCAGGCGGTCTCCCATCCAAGTACTAACCAGGCCCGACCCTGCTTAGCTTCCGAGATCAGACGAGATCAGGCCGGTGTGGCCGTAAGCGAGAAACAATCTCTTGCTGCACTATGTAAAGTCAAAGTGAGCCTGATTAACAGCTGTTGCATTTTCACCATTTAGATAAGCATCTTTGTGTCACTCAAAAAGTGGAAGAAATTGCATATACTGTAGCCATAATTTGTAGCACAGATTGTTGGATGAAATACAAACTAACCTTGCTTACTTATTTCAAAGCGAGGGCACATATTTCAGCCTTGTGGAAAAAAAACGGACAAAGAGTTGAAATTCCACAAGGCAGTGACAAAAAGCTTACAGCACCTGGTATTCCCAGGCGGTCTCCCATCCAAGTACTAACCAGGCCCGACCCTGCTTAGCTTCCGAGATCAGGCGTACTCAGGCCGGTGTGGCCGTAAGCGAGAAACAATCTCTTGCTGCACTATGTAAAGTCAAAGTGAGCCTGATTAACAGCTGTTGCATTTTCACCATTTAGATAAGCATCTTTGTGTCACTCAAAAAGTGGAAGAAATTGCATATACTGTAGCCATAATTTGTAGCACAGATTGTTGGATGAAATACAAACTAACCTTGCTTACTTATTTCAAAGCGAGGGCACATATTTCAGCCTTGTGGGAAAAAACGGACAAAGAGTTGAAATTCCACAAGGCAGTGACAAAAAGCTTACAGCACCTGGTATTCCCAGGCGGTCTCCCATCCAAGTACTAACCAGGCCCGACCCTGCTTAGCTTCCGAGATCAGACGAGATCAGGCCGGTGTGGCCGTAAGCGAGAAACAATCTCTTGCTGCACTATGTAAAGTCAAAGTGAGCCTGATTAACAGCTGTTGCATTTTCACCATTTAGATAAGCATCTTTGTGTCACTCAAAAAGTGGAAGAAATTGCATATACTGTAGCCATAATTTGTAGCACAGATTGTTGGATGAAATACAAACTAACCTTGCTTACTTATTTCAAAGCGAGGGCACATATTTCAGCCTTGTGGAAAAAAAACGGACAAAGAGTTGAAATTCCACAAGGCAGTGACAAAAAGCTTACAGCACCTGGTATTCCCAGGCGGTCTCCCATCCAAGTACTAACCAGGCCCGACCCTGCTTAGCTTCCGAGATCAGACGAGATCAGGCGTACTCAGGCCGGTGTGGCCGTAAGCGAGAAATAATCTCTTGCTGCACTATGTAAAGTCAAAGTGAGCCTGATTAACAGCTGTTGCATTTTCACCATTTAGATAAGCATCTTTGTGTCACTCAAAAAGTGGAAGAAATTGCATATACTGTAGCCATAATTTGTAGCACAGATTGTTGGATGAAATACAAACTAACCTTGCTTACTTATTTCAAAGCGAGGGCACATATTTCAGCCTTGTGGAAAAAAAACGGACAAAGAGTTGAAATTCCACAAGGCAGTGACAAAAAGCTTACAGCACCTGGTATTCCCAGGCGGTCTCCCATCCAAGTACTAACCAGGCCCGACCCTGCTTAGCTTCCGAGATCAGACGAGATCAGGCCGGTGTGGCCGTAAGCGAGAAACAATCTCTTGCTGCACTATGTAAAGTCAAAGTGAGCCTGATTAACAGCTGTTGCATTTTCACCATTTAGATAAGCATCTTTGTGTCACTCAAAAAGTGGAAGAAATTGCATATACTGTAGCCATAATTTGTAGCACAGATTGTTGGATGAAATACAAACTAACCTTGCTTACTTATTTCAAAGCGAGGGCACATATTTCAGCCTTGTGGAAAAAAAACGGACAAAGAGTTGAAATTCCACAAGGCAGTGACAAAAAGCTTACAGCACCTGGTATTCCCAGGCGGTCTCCCATCCAAGTACTAACCAGGCCCGACCCTGTTTAGCTTCCGAGATCAGACGAGATCAGGCGTACTCAGGCCGGTGTGGCCGTAAGCGAGAAACAATCTCTTGCTGCACTATGTAAAGTCAAAGTGAGCCTGATTAACAGCTGTTGCATTTTCACCATTTAGATAAGCATCTTTGTGTCACTCAAAAAGTGGAAGAAATTGCATATACTGTAGCCATAATTTGTAGCACAGATTGTTGGATGAAATACAAACTAACCTTGCTTACTTATTTCAAAGCGAGGGCACATATTTCAACCTTGTGGGAAAAAACGGACAAAGAGTTGAAATTCCACAAGGCAGTGACAAAAAGCTTACAGCACCTGGTATTCCCAGGCGGTCTCCCATCCAAGTACTAACCAGGCCCGACCCTGCTTAGCTTCCGAGATCAGACGAGATCAGGCCGGTGTGGCCGTAAGCGAGAAACAATCTCTTGCTGCACTATGTAAAGTCAAAGTGAGCCTGATTAACAGCTGTTGCATTTTCACCATTTAGATAAGCATCTTTGTGTCACTCAAAAAGTGGAAGAAATTGCATATACTGTAGCCATAATTTGTAGCACAGATTGTTGGATGAAATACAAACTAACCTTGCTTACTTATTTCAAAGCGAGGGCACATATTTCAGCCTTGTGGAAAAAAAACGGACAAAGAGTTGAAATTCCACAAGGCAGTGACAAAAAGCTTACAGCACCTGGTATTCCCAGGCGGTCTCCCATCCAAGTACTAACCAGGCCCGACCCTGTTTAGCTTCCGAGATCAGACGAGATCAGGCGTACTCAGGCCGGTGTGGCCGTAAGCGAGAAACAATCTCTTGCTGCACTATGTAAAGTCAAAGTGAGCCTGATTAACAGCTGTTGCATTTTCACCATTTAGATAAGCATCTTTGTGTCACTCAAAAAGTGGAAGAAATTGCATATACTGTAGCCATAATTTGTAGCACAGATTGTTGGATGAAATACAAACTAACCTTGCTTACTTATTTCAAAGCGAGGGCACATATTTCAACCTTGTGGGAAAAAACGGACAAAGAGTTGAAATTCCACAAGGCAGTGACAAAAAGCTTACAGCACCTGGTATTCCCAGGCGGTCTCCCATCCAAGTACTAACCAGGCCCGACCCTGCTTAGCTTCCGAGATCAGACGAGATCAGGCCGGTGTGGCCGTAAGCGAGAAACAATCTCTTGCTGCACTATGTAAAGTCAAAGTGAGCCTGATTAACAGCTGTTGCATTTTCACCATTTAGATAAGCATCTTTGTGTCACTCAAAAAGTGGAAGAAATTGCATATACTGTAGCCATAATTTGTAGCACAGATTGTTGGATGAAATACAAACTAACCTTGCTTACTTATTTCAAAGCGAGGGCACATATTTCAGCCTTGTGGAAAAAAAACGGACAAAGAGTTGAAATTCCACAAGGCAGTGACAAAAAGCTTACAGCACCTGGTATTCCCAGGCGGTCTCCCATCCAAGTACTAACCAGGCCCGACCCTGCTTAGCTTCCGAGATCAGACGAGATCAGGCGTACTCAGGCCGGTGTGGCCGTAAGCGAGAAACAATCTCTTGCTGCACTATGTAAAGTCAAAGTGAGCCTGATTAACAGCTGTTGCATTTTCACCATTTAGATGAGCATCTTTGTGTCACTCAAAAAGTGGAAGAAATTGCATATACTGTAGCCATAATTTGTAGCACAGATTGTTGGATGAAATACAAACTAACCTTGCTTACTTATTTCAAAGCGAGGGCACATATTTCAACCTTGTGGGAAAAAACGGACAAAGAGTTGAAATTCCACAAGGCAGTGACAAAAAGCTTACAGCACCTGGTATTCCCAGGCGGTCTCCCATCCAAGTACTAACCAGGCCCGACCCTGCTTAGCTTCCGAGATCAGACGAGATCAGGCCGGTGTGGCCGTAAGCGAGAAACAATCTCTTGCTGCACTATGTAAAGTCAAAGTGAGCCTGATTAACAGCTGTTGCATTTTCACCATTTAGATAAGCATCTTTGTGTCACTCAAAAAGTGGAAGAAATTGCATATACTGTAGCCATAATTTGTAGCACAGATTGTTGGATGAAATACAAACTAACCTTGCTTACTTATTTCAAAGCGAGGGCACATATTTCAGCCTTGTGGAAAAAAAACGGACAAAGAGTTGAAATTCCACAAGGCAGTGACAAAAAGCTTACAGCACCTGGTATTCCCAGGCGGTCTCCCATCCAAGTACTAACCAGGCCCGACCCTGCTTAGCTTCCGAGATCAGGCGTACTCAGGCCGGTGTGGCCGTAAGCGAGAAACAATCTCTTGCTGCACTATGTAAAGTCAAAGTGAGCCTGATTAACAGCTGTTGCATTTTCACCATTTAGATAAGCATCTTTGTGTCACTCAAAAAGTGGAAGAAATTGCATATACTGTAGCCATAATTTGTAGCACAGATTGTTGGATGAAATACAAACTAACCTTGCTTACTTATTTCAAAGCGAGGGCACATATTTCAACCTTGTGGGAAAAAACGGACAAAGAGTTGAAATTCCACAAGGCAGTGACAAAAAGCTTACAGCACCTGGTATTCCCAGGCGGTCTCCCATCCAAGTACTAACCAGGCCCGACCCTGCTTAGCTTCCGAGATCAGACGAGATCAGGCCGGTGTGGCCGTAAGCGAGAAACAATCTCTTGCTGCACTATGTAAAGTCAAAGTGAGCCTGATTAACAGCTGTTGCATTTTCACCATTTAGATAAGCATCTTTGTGTCACTCAAAAAGTGGAAGAAATTGCATATACTGTAGCCATAATTTGTAGCACAGATTGTTGGATGAAATACAAACTAACCTTGCTTACTTATTTCAAAGCGAGGGCACATATTTCAGCCTTGTGGAAAAAAAACGGACAAAGAGTTGAAATTCCACAAGGCAGTGACAAAAAGCTTACAGCACCTGGTATTCCCAGGCGGTCTCCCATCCAAGTACTAACCAGGCCCGACCCTGCTTAGCTTCCGAGATCAGGCGTACTCAGGCCGGTGTGGCCGTAAGCGAGAAACAATCTCTTGCTGCACTATGTAAAGTCAAAGTGAGCCTGATTAACAGCTGTTGCATTTTCACCATTTAGATAAGCATCTTTGTGTCACTCAAAAAGTGGAAGAAATTGCATATACTGTAGCCATAATTTGTAGCACAGATTGTTGGATGAAATACAAACTAACCTTGCTTACTTATTTCAAAGCGAGGGCACATATTTCAACCTTGTGGGAAAAAACGGACAAAGAGTTGAAATTCCACAAGGCAGTGACAAAAAGCTTACAGCACCTGGTATTCCCAGGCGGTCTCCCATCCAAGTACTAACCAGGCCCGACCCTGCTTAGCTTCCGAGATCAGACGAGATCAGGCCGGTGTGGCCGTAAGCGAGAAACAATCTCTTGCTGCACTATGTAAAGTCAAAGTGAGCCTGATTAACAGCTGTTGCATTTTCACCATTTAGATAAGCATCTTTGTGTCACTCAAAAAGTGGAAGAAATTGCATATACTGTAGCCATAATTTGTAGCACAGATTGTTGGATGAAATACAAACTAACCTTGCTTACTTATTTCAAAGCGAGGGCACATATTTCAGCCTTGTGGAAAAAAAACGGACAAAGAGTTGAAATTCCACAAGGCAGTGACAAAAAGCTTACAGCACCTGGTATTCCCAGGCGGTCTCCCATCCAAGTACTAACCAGGCCCGACCCTGCTTAGCTTCCGAGATCAGACGAGATCAGGCGTACTCAGGCCGGTGTGGCCGTAAGCGAGAAACAATCTCTTGCTGCACTATGTAAAGTCAAAGTGAGCCTGATTAACAGCTGTTGCATTTTCACCATTTAGATAAGCATCTTTGTGTCACTCAAAAAGTGGAAGAAATTGCATATACTGTAGCCATAATTTGTAGCACAGATTGTTGGATGAAATACAAACTAACCTTGCTTACTTATTTCAAAGCGAGGGCACATATTTCAGCCTTGTGGAAAAAAAACGGACAAAGAGTTGAAATTCCACAAGGCAGTGACAAAAAGCTTACAGCACCTGGTATTCCCAGGCGGTCTCCCATCCAAGTACTAACCAGGCCCGACCCTGCTTAGCTTCCGAGATCAGACGAGATCAGGCCGGTGTGGCCGTAAGCGAGAAACAATCTCTTGCTGCACTATGTAAAGTCAAAGTGAGCCTGATTAACAGCTGTTGCATTTTCACCATTTAGATAAGCATCTTTGTGTCACTCAAAAAGTGGAAGAAATTGCATATACTGTAGCCATAATTTGTAGCACAGATTGTTGGATGAAATACAAACTAACCTTGCTTACTTATTTCAAAGCGAGGGCACATATTTCAGCCTTGTGGAAAAAAAACGGACAAAGAGTTGAAATTCCACAAGGCAGTGACAAAAAGCTTACAGCACCTGGTATTCCCAGGCGGTCTCCCATCCAAGTACTAACCAGGCCCGACCCTGTTTAGCTTCCGAGATCAGACGAGATCAGGCGTACTCAGGCCGGTGTGGCCGTAAGCGAGAAACAATCTCTTGCTGCACTATGTAAAGTCAAAGTGAGCCTGATTAACAGCTGTTGCATTTTCACCATTTAGATAAGCATCTTTGTGTCACTCAAAAAGTGGAAGAAATTGCATATACTGTAGCCATAATTTGTAGCACAGATTGTTGGATGAAATACAAACTAACCTTGCTTACTTATTTCAAAGCGAGGGCACATATTTCAACCTTGTGGGAAAAAACGGACAAAGAGTTGAAATTCCACAAGGCAGTGACAAAAAGCTTACAGCACCTGGTATTCCCAGGCGGTCTCCCATCCAAGTACTAACCAGGCCCGACCCTGCTTAGCTTCCGAGATCAGACGAGATCAGGCCGGTGTGGCCGTAAGCGAGAAACAATCTCTTGCTGCACTATGTAAAGTCAAAGTGAGCCTGATTAACAGCTGTTGCATTTTCACCATTTAGATAAGCATCTTTGTGTCACTCAAAAAGTGGAAGAAATTGCATATACTGTAGCCATAATTTGTAGCACAGATTGTTGGATGAAATACAAACTAACCTTGCTTACTTATTTCAAAGCGAGGGCACATATTTCAGCCTTGTGGAAAAAAAACGGACAAAGAGTTGAAATTCCACAAGGCAGTGACAAAAAGCTTACAGCACCTGGTATTCCCAGGCGGTCTCCCATCCAAGTACTAACCAGGCCCGACCCTGCTTAGCTTCCGAGATCAGACGAGATCAGGCGTACTCAGGCCGGTGTGGCCGTAAGCGAGAAACAATCTCTTGCTGCACTATGTAAAGTCAAAGTGAGCCTGATTAACAGCTGTTGCATTTTCACCATTTAGATGAGCATCTTTGTGTCACTCAAAAAGTGGAAGAAATTGCATATACTGTAGCCATAATTTGTAGCACAGATTGTTGGATGAAATACAAACTAACCTTGCTTACTTATTTCAAAGCGAGGGCACATATTTCAACCTTGTGGGAAAAAACGGACAAAGAGTTGAAATTCCACAAGGCAGTGACAAAAAGCTTACAGCACCTGGTATTCCCAGGCGGTCTCCCATCCAAGTACTAACCAGGCCCGACCCTGCTTAGCTTCCGAGATCAGACGAGATCAGGCCGGTGTGGCCGTAAGCGAGAAACAATCTCTTGCTGCACTATGTAAAGTCAAAGTGAGCCTGATTAACAGCTGTTGCATTTTCACCATTTAGATAAGCATCTTTGTGTCACTCAAAAAGTGGAAGAAATTGCATATACTGTAGCCATAATTTGTAGCACAGATTGTTGGATGAAATACAAACTAACCTTGCTTACTTATTTCAAAGCGAGGGCACATATTTCAGCCTTGTGGAAAAAAAACGGACAAAGAGTTGAAATTCCACAAGGCAGTGACAAAAAGCTTACAGCACCTGGTATTCCCAGGCGGTCTCCCATCCAAGTACTAACCAGGCCCGACCCTGCTTAGCTTCCGAGATCAGGCGTACTCAGGCCGGTGTGGCCGTAAGCGAGAAACAATCTCTTGCTGCACTATGTAAAGTCAAAGTGAGCCTGATTAACAGCTGTTGCATTTTCACCATTTAGATAAGCATCTTTGTGTCACTCAAAAAGTGGAAGAAATTGCATATACTGTAGCCATAATTTGTAGCACAGATTGTTGGATGAAATACAAACTAACCTTGCTTACTTATTTCAAAGCGAGGGCACATATTTCAACCTTGTGGGAAAAAACGGACAAAGAGTTGAAATTCCACAAGGCAGTGACAAAAAGCTTACAGCACCTGGTATTCCCAGGCGGTCTCCCATCCAAGTACTAACCAGACCCGACCCTGCTTAGCTTCCGAGATCAGACGAGATCAGGCCGGTGTGGCCGTAAGCGAGAAACAATCTCTTGCTGCACTATGTAAAGTCAAAGTGAGCCTGATTAACAGCTGTTGCATTTTCACCATTTAGATAAGCATCTTTGTGTCACTCAAAAAGTGGAAGAAATTGCATATACTGTAGCCATAATTTGTAGCACAGATTGTTGGATGAAATACAAACTAACCTTGCTTACTTATTTCAAAGCGAGGGCACATATTTCAGCCTTGTGGAAAAAAAACGGACAAAGAGTTGAAATTCCACAAGGCAGTGACAAAAAGCTTACAGCACCTGGTATTCCCAGGCGGTCTCCCATCCAAGTACTAACCAGGCCCGACCCTGCTTAGCTTCCGAGATCAGACGAGATCAGGCGTACTCAGGCCGGTGTGGCCGTAAGCGAGAAATAATCTCTTGCTGCACTATGTAAAGTCAAAGTGAGCCTGATTAACAGCTGTTGCATTTTCACCATTTAGATAAGCATCTTTGTGTCACTCAAAAAGTGGAAGAAATTGCATATACTGTAGCCATAATTTGTAGCACAGATTGTTGGATGAAATACAAACTAACCTTGCTTACTTATTTCAAAGCGAGGGCACATATTTCAGCCTTGTGGAAAAAAAACGGACAAAGAGTTGAAATTCCACAAGGCAGTGACAAAAAGCTTACAGCACCTGGTATTCCCAGGCGGTCTCCCATCCAAGTACTAACCAGGCCCGACCCTGCTTAGCTTCCGAGATCAGACGAGATCAGGCCGGTGTGGCCGTAAGCGAGAAACAATCTCTTGCTGCACTATGTAAAGTCAAAGTGAGCCTGATTAACAGCTGTTGCATTTTCACCATTTAGATAAGCATCTTTGTGTCACTCAAAAAGTGGAAGAAATTGCATATACTGTAGCCATAATTTGTAGCACAGATTGTTGGATGAAATACAAACTAACCTTGCTTACTTATTTCAAAGCGAGGGCACATATTTCAGCCTTGTGGAAAAAAAACGGACAAAGAGTTGAAATTCCACAAGGCAGTGACAAAAAGCTTACAGCACCTGGTATTCCCAGGCGGTCTCCCATCCAAGTACTAACCAGGCCCGACCCTGTTTAGCTTCCGAGATCAGACGAGATCAGGCGTACTCAGGCCGGTGTGGCCGTAAGCGAGAAACAATCTCTTGCTGCACTATGTAAAGTCAAAGTGAGCCTGATTAACAGCTGTTGCATTTTCACCATTTAGATAAGCATCTTTGTGTCACTCAAAAAGTGGAAGAAATTGCATATACTGTAGCCATAATTTGTAGCACAGATTGTTGGATGAAATACAAACTAACCTTGCTTACTTATTTCAAAGCGAGGGCACATATTTCAACCTTGTGGGAAAAAACGGACAAAGAGTTGAAATTCCACAAGGCAGTGACAAAAAGCTTACAGCACCTGGTATTCCCAGGCGGTCTCCCATCCAAGTACTAACCAGGCCCGACCCTGCTTAGCTTCCGAGATCAGACGAGATCAGGCCGGTGTGGCCGTAAGCGAGAAACAATCTCTTGCTGCACTATGTAAAGTCAAAGTGAGCCTGATTAACAGCTGTTGCATTTTCACCATTTAGATAAGCATCTTTGTGTCACTCAAAAAGTGGAAGAAATTGCATATACTGTAGCCATAATTTGTAGCACAGATTGTTGGATGAAATACAAACTAACCTTGCTTACTTATTTCAAAGCGAGGGCACATATTTCAGCCTTGTGGAAAAAAAACGGACAAAGAGTTGAAATTCCACAAGGCAGTGACAAAAAGCTTACAGCACCTGGTATTCCCAGGCGGTCTCCCATCCAAGTACTAACCAGGCCCGACCCTGCTTAGCTTCCGAGATCAGACGAGATCAGGCGTACTCAGGCCGGTGTGGCCGTAAGCGAGAAACAATCTCTTGCTGCACTATGTAAAGTCAAAGTGAGCCTGATTAACAGCTGTTGCATTTTCACCATTTAGATAAGCATCTTTGTGTCACTCAAAAAGTGGAAGAAATTGCATATACTGTAGCACAGATTGTTGGATGAAATACAAACTAACCTTGCTTACTTATTTCAAAGCGAGGGCACATATTTCAGCCTTGTGGAAAAAAAACGGACAAAGAGTTGAAATTCCACAAGGCAGTGACAAAAAGCTTACAGCACCTGGTATTCCCAGGCGGTCTCCCATCCAAGTACTAACCAGGCCCGACCCTGCTTAGCTTCCGAGATCAGACGAGATCAGGCCGGTGTGGCCGTAAGCGAGAAACAATCTCTTGCTGCACTATGTAAAGTCAAAGTGAGCCTGATTAACAGCTGTTGCATTTTCACCATTTAGATAAGCATCTTTGTGTCACTCAAAAAGTGGAAGAAATTGCATATACTGTAGCCATAATTTGTAGCACAGATTGTTGGATGAAATACAAACTAACCTTGCTTACTTATTTCAAAGCGAGGGCACATATTTCAGCCTTGTGGAAAAAAAACGGACAAAGAGTTGAAATTCCACAAGGCAGTGACAAAAAGCTTACAGCACCTGGTATTCCCAGGCGGTCTCCCATCCAAGTACTAACCAGGCCCGACCCTGCTTAGCTTCCGAGATCAGACGAGATCAGGCGTACTCAGGCCGGTGTGGCCGTAAGCGAGAAACAATCTCTTGCTGCACTATGTAAAGTCAAAGTGAGCCTGATTAACAGCTGTTGCATTTTCACCATTTAGATAAGCATCTTTGTGTCACTCAAAAAGTGGAAGAAATTGCATATACTGTAGCCATAATTTGTAGCACAGATTGTTGGATGAAATACAAACTAACCTTGCTTACTTATTTCAAAGCGAGGGCACATATTTCAGCCTTGTGGAAAAAAAACGGACAAAGAGTTGAAATTCCACAAGGCAGTGACAAAAAGCTTACAGCACCTGGTATTCCCAGGCGGTCTCCCATCCAAGTACTAACCAGGCCCGACCCTGCTTAGCTTCCGAGATCAGACGAGATCAGGCGTACTCAGGCCGGTGTGGCCGTAAGCGAGAAACAATCTCTTGCTGCACTATGTAAAGTCAAAGTGAGCCTGATTAACAGCTGTTGCATTTTCACCATTTAGATGAGCATCTTTGTGTCACTCAAAAAGTGGAAGAAATTGCATATACTGTAGCCATAATTTGTAGCACAGATTGTTGGATGAAATACAAACTAACCTTGCTTACTTATTTCAAAGCGAGGGCACATATTTCAGCCTTGTGGAAAAAAAACGGACAAAGAGTTGAAATTCCACAAGGCAGTGACAAAAAGCTTACAGCACCTGGTATTCCCAGGCGGTCTCCCATCCAAGTACTAACCAGGCCCGACCCTGCTTAGCTTCCGAGATCAGACGAGATCAGGCGTACTCAGGCCGGTGTGGCCGTAAGCGAGAAACAATCTCTTGCTGCACTATGTAAAGTCAAAGTGAGCCTGATTAACAGCTGTTGCATTTTCACCATTTAGATAAGCATCTTTGTGTCACTCAAAAAGTGGAAGAAATTGCATATACTGTAGCCATAATTTGTAGCACAGATTGTTGGATGAAATACAAACTAACCTTGCTTACTTATTTCAAAGCGAGGGCACATATTTCAGCCTTGTGGAAAAAAAACGGACAAAGAGTTGAAATTCCACAAGGCAGTGACAAAAAGCTTACAGCACCTGGTATTCCCAGGCGGTCTCCCATCCAAGTACTAACCAGGCCCGACCCTGCTTAGCTTCCGAGATCAGACGAGATCAGGCGTACTCAGGCCGGTGTGGCCGTAAGCGAGAAACAATCTCTTGCTGCACTATGTAAAGTCAAAGTGAGCCTGATTAACAGCTGTTGCATTTTCACCATTTAGATAAGCATCTTTGTGTCACTCAAAAAGTGGAAGAAATTGCATATACTGTAGCCATAATTTGTAGCACAGATTGTTGGATGAAATACAAACTAACCTTGCTTACTTATTTCAAAGCGAGGGCACATATTTCAGCCTTGTGGAAAAAAAACGGACAAAGAGTTGAAATTCCACAAGGCAGTGACAAAAAGCTTACAGCACCTGGTATTCCCAGGCGGTCTCCCATCCAAGTACTAACCAGGCCCGACCCTGCTTAGCTTCCGAGATCAGACGAGATCAGGCGTACTCAGGCCGGTGTGGCCGTAAGCGAGAAACAATCTCTTGCTGCACTATGTAAAGTCAAAGTGAGCCTGATTAACAGCTGTTGCATTTTCACCATTTAGATAAGCATCTTTGTGTCACTCAAAAAGTGGAAGAAATTGCATATACTGTAGCCATAATTTGTAGCACAGATTGTTGGATGAAATACAAACTAACCTTGCTTACTTATTTCAAAGCGAGGGCACATATTTCAGCCTTGTGGAAAAAAAACGGACAAAGAGTTGAAATTCCACAAGGCAGTGACAAAAAGCTTACAGCACCTGGTATTCCCAGGCGGTCTCCCATCCAAGTACTAACCAGGCCCGACCCTGCTTAGCTTCCGAGATCAGACGAGATCAGGCGTACTCAGGCCGGTGTGGCCGTAAGCGAGAAACAATCTCTTGCTGCACTATGTAAAGTCAAAGTGAGCCTGATTAACAGCTGTTGCATTTTCACCATTTAGATGAGCATCTTTGTGTCACTCAAAAAGTGGAAGAAATTGCATATACTGTAGCCATAATTTGTAGCACAGATTGTTGGATGAAATACAAACTAACCTTGCTTACTTATTTCAAAGCGAGGGCACATATTTCAGCCTTGTGGAAAAAAAACGGACAAAGAGTTGAAATTCCACAAGGCAGTGACAAAAAGCTTACAGCACCTGGTATTCCCAGGCGGTCTCCCATCCAAGTACTAACCAGGCCCGACCCTGCTTAGCTTCCGAGATCAGACGAGATCAGGCGTACTCAGGCCGGTGTGGCCGTAAGCGAGAAACAATCTCTTGCTGCACTATGTAAAGTCAAAGTGAGCCTGATTAACAGCTGTTGCATTTTCACCATTTAGATAAGCATCTTTGTGTCACTCAAAAAGTGGAAGAAATTGCATATACTGTAGCCATAATTTGTAGCACAGATTGTTGGATGAAATACAAACTAACCTTGCTTACTTATTTCAAAGCGAGGGCACATATTTCAGCCTTGTGGAAAAAAAACGGACAAAGAGTTGAAATTCCACAAGGCAGTGACAAAAAGCTTACAGCACCTGGTATTCCCAGGCGGTCTCCCATCCAAGTACTAACCAGGCCCGACCCTGCTTAGCTTCCGAGATCAGACGAGATCAGGCGTACTCAGGCCGGTGTGGCCGTAAGCGAGAAACAATCTCTTGCTGCACTATGTAAAGTCAAAGTGAGCCTGATTAACAGCTGTTGCATTTTCACCATTTAGATAAGCATCTTTGTGTCACTCAAAAAGTGGAAGAAATTGCATATACTGTAGCCATAATTTGTAGCACAGATTGTTGGATGAAATACAAACTAACCTTGCTTACTTATTTCAAAGCGAGGGCACATATTTCAGCCTTGTGGAAAAAAAACGGACAAAGAGTTGAAATTCCACAAGGCAGTGACAAAAAGCTTACAGCACCTGGTATTCCCAGGCGGTCTCCCATCCAAGTACTAACCAGGCCCGACCCTGCTTAGCTTCCGAGATCAGACGAGATCAGGCGTACTCAGGCCGGTGTGGCCGTAAGCGAGAAACAATCTCTTGCTGCACTATGTAAAGTCAAAGTGAGCCTGATTAACAGCTGTTGCATTTTCACCATTTAGATAAGCATCTTTGTGTCACTCAAAAAGTGGAAGAAATTGCATATACTGTAGCCATAATTTGTAGCACAGATTGTTGGATGAAATACAAACTAACCTTGCTTACTTATTTCAAAGCGAGGGCACATATTTCAGCCTTGTGGAAAAAAAACGGACAAAGAGTTGAAATTCCACAAGGCAGTGACAAAAAGCTTACAGCACCTGGTATTCCCAGGCGGTCTCCCATCCAAGTACTAACCAGGCCCGACCCTGCTTAGCTTCCGAGATCAGACGAGATCAGGCGTACTCAGGCCGGTGTGGCCGTAAGCGAGAAACAATCTCTTGCTGCACTATGTAAAGTCAAAGTGAGCCTGATTAACAGCTGTTGCATTTTCACCATTTAGATAAGCATCTTTGTGTCACTCAAAAAGTGGAAGAAATTGCATATACTGTAGCCATAATTTGTAGCACAGATTGTTGGATGAAATACAAACTAACCTTGCTTACTTATTTCAAAGCGAGGGCACATATTTCAGCCTTGTGGAAAAAAAACGGACAAAGAGTTGAAATTCCACAAGGCAGTGACAAAAAGCTTACAGCACCTGGTATTCCCAGGCGGTCTCCCATCCAAGTACTAACCAGGCCCGACCCTGCTTAGCTTCCGAGATCAGACGAGATCAGGCGTACTCAGGCCGGTGTGGCCGTAAGCGAGAAACAATCTCTTGCTGCACTATGTAAAGTCAAAGTGAGCCTGATTAACAGCTGTTGCATTTTCACCATTTAGATAAGCATCTTTGTGTCACTCAAAAAGTGGAAGAAATTGCATATACTGTAGCCATAATTTGTAGCACAGATTGTTGGATGAAATACAAACTAACCTTGCTTACTTATTTCAAAGCGAGGGCACATATTTCAGCCTTGTGGAAAAAAAACGGACAAAGAGTTGAAATTCCACAAGGCAGTGACAAAAAGCTTACAGCACCTGGTATTCCCAGGCGGTCTCCCATCCAAGTACTAACCAGGCCCGACCCTGCTTAGCTTCCGAGATCAGACGAGATCAGGCGTACTCAGGCCGGTGTGGCCGTAAGCGAGAAACAATCTCTTGCTGCACTATGTAAAGTCAAAGTGAGCCTGATTAACAGCTGTTGCATTTTCACCATTTAGATAAGCATCTTTGTGTCACTCAAAAAGTGGAAGAAATTGCATATACTGTAGCCATAATTTGTAGCACAGATTGTTGGATGAAATACAAACTAACCTTGCTTACTTATTTCAAAGCGAGGGCACATATTTCAGCCTTGTGGAAAAAAAACGGACAAAGAGTTGAAATTCCACAAGGCAGTGACAAAAAGCTTACAGCACCTGGTATTCCCAGGCGGTCTCCCATCCAAGTACTAACCAGGCCCGACCCTGCTTAGCTTCCGAGATCAGACGAGATCAGGCGTACTCAGGCCGGTGTGGCCGTAAGCGAGAAACAATCTCTTGCTGCACTATGTAAAGTCAAAGTGAGCCTGATTAACAGCTGTTGCATTTTCACCATTTAGATAAGCATCTTTGTGTCACTCAAAAAGTGGAAGAAATTGCATATACTGTAGCACAGATTGTTGGATGAAATACAAACTAACCTTGCTTACTTATTTCAAAGCGAGGGCACATATTTCAGCCTTGTGGAAAAAAAACGGACAAAGAGTTGAAATTCCACAAGGCAGTGACAAAAAGCTTACAGCACCTGGTATTCCCAGGCGGTCTCCCATCCAAGTACTAACCAGGCCCGACCCTGCTTAGCTTCCGAGATCAGACGAGATCAGGCGTACTCAGGCCGGTGTGGCCGTAAGCGAGAAACAATCTCTTGCTGCACTATGTAAAGTCAAAGTGAGCCTGATTAACAGCTGTTGCATTTTCACCATTTAGATAAGCATCTTTGTGTCACTCAAAAAGTGGAAGAAATTGCATATACTGTAGCCATAATTTGTAGCACAGATTGTTGGATGAAATACAAACTAACCTTGCTTACTTATTTCAAAGCGAGGGCACATATTTCAGCCTTGTGGAAAAAAAACGGACAAAGAGTTGAAATTCCACAAGGCAGTGACAAAAAGCTTACAGCACCTGGTATTCCCAGGCGGTCTCCCATCCAAGTACTAACCAGGCCCGACCCTGCTTAGCTTCCGAGATCAGACGAGATCAGGCCGGTGTGGCCGTAAGCGAGAAACAATCTCTTGCTGCACTATGTAAAGTCAAAGTGAGCCTGATTAACAGCTGTTGCATTTTCACCATTTAGATAAGCATCTTTGTGTCACTCAAAAAGTGGAAGAAATTGCATATACTGTAGCCATAATTTGTAGCACAGATTGTTGGATGAAATACAAACTAACCTTGCTTACTTATTTCAAAGCGAGGGCACATATTTCAGCCTTGTGGAAAAAAAACGGACAAAGAGTTGAAATTCCACAAGGCAGTGACAAAAAGCTTACAGCACCTGGTATTCCCAGGCGGTCTCCCATCCAAGTACTAACCAGGCCCGACCCTGCTTAGCTTCCGAGATCAGACGAGATCAGGCCGGTGTGGCCGTAAGCGAGAAACAATCTCTTGCTGCACTATGTAAAGTCAAAGTGAGCCTGATTAACAGCTGTTGCATTTTCACCATTTAGATAAGCATCTTTGTGTCACTCAAAAAGTGGAAGAAATTGCATATACTGTAGCCATAATTTGTAGCACAGATTGTTGGATGAAATACAAACTAACCTTGCTTACTTATTTCAAAGCGAGGGCACATATTTCAGCCTTGTGGAAAAAAAACGGACAAAGAGTTGAAATTCCACAAGGCAGTGACAAAAAGCTTACAGCACCTGGTATTCCCAGGCGGTCTCCCATCCAAGTACTAACCAGGCCCGACCCTGCTTAGCTTCCGAGATCAGACGAGATCAGGCGTACTCAGGCCGGTGTGGCCGTAAGCGAGAAACAATCTCTTGCTGCACTATGTAAAGTCAAAGTGAGCCTGATTAACAGCTGTTGCATTTTCACCATTTAGATAAGCATCTTTGTGTCACTCAAAAAGTGGAAGAAATTGCATATACTGTAGCACAGATTGTTGGATGAAATACAAACTAACCTTGCTTACTTATTTCAAAGCGAGGGCACATATTTCAGCCTTGTGGAAAAAAAACGGACAAAGAGTTGAAATTCCACAAGGCAGTGACAAAAAGCTTACAGCACCTGGTATTCCCAGGCGGTCTCCCATCCAAGTACTAACCAGGCCCGACCCTGCTTAGCTTCCGAGATCAGACGAGATCAGGCGTACTCAGGCCGGTGTGGCCGTAAGCGAGAAACAATCTCTTGCTGCACTATGTAAAGTCAAAGTGAGCCTGATTAACAGCTGTTGCATTTTCACCATTTAGATAAGCATCTTTGTGTCACTCAAAAAGTGGAAGAAATTGCATATACTGTAGCACAGATTGTTGGATGAAATACAAACTAACCTTGCTTACTTATTTCAAAGCGAGGGCACATATTTCAGCCTTGTGGAAAAAAAACGGACAAAGAGTTGAAATTCCACAAGGCAGTGACAAAAAGCTTACAGCACCTGGTATTCCCAGGCGGTCTCCCATCCAAGTACTAACCAGGCCCGACCCTGCTTAGCTTCCGAGATCAGACGAGATCAGGCGTACTCAGGCCGGTGTGGCCGTAAGCGAGAAACAATCTCTTGCTGCACTATGTAAAGTCAAAGTGAGCCTGATTAACAGCTGTTGCATTTTCACCATTTAGATAAGCATCTTTGTGTCACTCAAAAAGTGGAAGAAATTGCATATACTGTAGCCATAATTTGTAGCACAGATTGTTGGATGAAATACAAACTAACCTTGCTTACTTATTTCAAAGCGAGGGCACATATTTCAGCCTTGTGGAAAAAAAACGGACAAAGAGTTGAAATTCCACAAGGCAGTGACAAAAAGCTTACAGCACCTGGTATTCCCAGGCGGTCTCCCATCCAAGTACTAACCAGGCCCGACCCTGCTTAGCTTCCGAGATCAGACGAGATCAGGCGTACTCAGGCCGGTGTGGCCGTAAGCGAGAAACAATCTCTTGCTGCACTATGTAAAGTCAAAGTGAGCCTGATTAACAGCTGTTGCATTTTCACCATTTAGATAAGCATCTTTGTGTCACTCAAAAAGTGGAAGAAATTGCATATACTGTAGCACAGATTGTTGGATGAAATACAAACTAACCTTGCTTACTTATTTCAAAGCGAGGGCACATATTTCAGCCTTGTGGAAAAAAAACGGACAAAGAGTTGAAATTCCACAAGGCAGTGACAAAAAGCTTACAGCACCTGGTATTCCCAGGCGGTCTCCCATCCAAGTACTAACCAGGCCCGACCCTGCTTAGCTTCCGAGATCAGACGAGATCAGGCGTACTCAGGCCGGTGTGGCCGTAAGCGAGAAACAATCTCTTGCTGCACTATGTAAAGTCAAAGTGAGCCTGATTAACAGCTGTTGCATTTTCACCATTTAGATAAGCATCTTTGTGTCACTCAAAAAGTGGAAGAAATTGCATATACTGTAGCCATAATTTGTAGCACAGATTGTTGGATGAAATACAAACTAACCTTGCTTACTTATTTCAAAGCGAGGGCACATATTTCAGCCTTGTGGAAAAAAAACGGACAAAGAGTTGAAATTCCACAAGGCAGTGACAAAAAGCTTACAGCACCTGGTATTCCCAGGCGGTCTCCCATCCAAGTACTAACCAGGCCCGACCCTGCTTAGCTTCCGAGATCAGACGAGATCAGGCCGGTGTGGCCGTAAGCGAGAAACAATCTCTTGCTGCACTATGTAAAGTCAAAGTGAGCCTGATTAACAGCTGTTGCATTTTCACCATTTAGATAAGCATCTTTGTGTCACTCAAAAAGTGGAAGAAATTGCATATACTGTAGCCATAATTTGTAGCACAGATTGTTGGATGAAATACAAACTAACCTTGCTTACTTATTTCAAAGCGAGGGCACATATTTCAGCCTTGTGGAAAAAAAACGGACAAAGAGTTGAAATTCCACAAGGCAGTGACAAAAAGCTTACAGCACCTGGTATTCCCAGGCGGTCTCCCATCCAAGTACTAACCAGGCCCGACCCTGCTTAGCTTCCGAGATCAGACGAGATCAGGCCGGTGTGGCCGTAAGCGAGAAACAATCTCTTGCTGCACTATGTAAAGTCAAAGTGAGCCTGATTAACAGCTGTTGCATTTTCACCATTTAGATAAGCATCTTTGTGTCACTCAAAAAGTGGAAGAAATTGCATATACTGTAGCCATAATTTGTAGCACAGATTGTTGGATGAAATACAAACTAACCTTGCTTACTTATTTCAAAGCGAGGGCACATATTTCAGCCTTGTGGAAAAAAAACGGACAAAGAGTTGAAATTCCACAAGGCAGTGACAAAAAGCTTACAGCACCTGGTATTCCCAGGCGGTCTCCCATCCAAGTACTAACCAGGCCCGACCCTGCTTAGCTTCCGAGATCAGACGAGATCAGGCGTACTCAGGCCGGTGTGGCCGTAAGCGAGAAACAATCTCTTGCTGCACTATGTAAAGTCAAAGTGAGCCTGATTAACAGCTGTTGCATTTTCACCATTTAGATAAGCATCTTTGTGTCACTCAAAAAGTGGAAGAAATTGCATATACTGTAGCACAGATTGTTGGATGAAATACAAACTAACCTTGCTTACTTATTTCAAAGCGAGGGCACATATTTCAGCCTTGTGGAAAAAAAACGGACAAAGAGTTGAAATTCCACAAGGCAGTGACAAAAAGCTTACAGCACCTGGTATTCCCAGGCGGTCTCCCATCCAAGTACTAACCAGGCCCGACCCTGCTTAGCTTCCGAGATCAGACGAGATCAGGCGTACTCAGGCCGGTGTGGCCGTAAGCGAGAAACAATCTCTTGCTGCACTATGTAAAGTCAAAGTGAGCCTGATTAACAGCTGTTGCATTTTCACCATTTAGATAAGCATCTTTGTGTCACTCAAAAAGTGGAAGAAATTGCATATACTGTAGCCATAATTTGTAGCACAGATTGTTGGATGAAATACAAACTAACCTTGCTTACTTATTTCAAAGCGAGGGCACATATTTCAGCCTTGTGGAAAAAAAACGGACAAAGAGTTGAAATTCCACAAGGCAGTGACAAAAAGCTTACAGCACCTGGTATTCCCAGGCGGTCTCCCATCCAAGTACTAACCAGGCCCGACCCTGCTTAGCTTCCGAGATCAGACGAGATCAGGCGTACTCAGGCCGGTGTGGCCGTAAGCGAGAAACAATCTCTTGCTGCACTATGTAAAGTCAAAGTGAGCCTGATTAACAGCTGTTGCATTTTCACCATTTAGATAAGCATCTTTGTGTCACTCAAAAAGTGGAAGAAATTGCATATACTGTAGCACAGATTGTTGGATGAAATACAAACTAACCTTGCTTACTTATTTCAAAGCGAGGGCACATATTTCAGCCTTGTGGAAAAAAAACGGACAAAGAGTTGAAATTCCACAAGGCAGTGACAAAAAGCTTACAGCACCTGGTATTCCCAGGCGGTCTCCCATCCAAGTACTAACCAGGCCCGACCCTGCTTAGCTTCCGAGATCAGACGAGATCAGGCGTACTCAGGCCGGTGTGGCCGTAAGCGAGAAACAATCTCTTGCTGCACTATGTAAAGTCAAAGTGAGCCTGATTAACAGCTGTTGCATTTTCACCATTTAGATAAGCATCTTTGTGTCACTCAAAAAGTGGAAGAAATTGCATATACTGTAGCCATAATTTGTAGCACAGATTGTTGGATGAAATACAAACTAACCTTGCTTACTTATTTCAAAGCGAGGGCACATATTTCAGCCTTGTGGAAAAAAAACGGACAAAGAGTTGAAATTCCACAAGGCAGTGACAAAAAGCTTACAGCACCTGGTATTCCCAGGCGGTCTCCCATCCAAGTACTAACCAGGCCCGACCCTGCTTAGCTTCCGAGATCAGACGAGATCAGGCCGGTGTGGCCGTAAGCGAGAAACAATCTCTTGCTGCACTATGTAAAGTCAAAGTGAGCCTGATTAACAGCTGTTGCATTTTCACCATTTAGATAAGCATCTTTGTGTCACTCAAAAAGTGGAAGAAATTGCATATACTGTAGCCATAATTTGTAGCACAGATTGTTGGATGAAATACAAACTAACCTTGCTTACTTATTTCAAAGCGAGGGCACATATTTCAGCCTTGTGGAAAAAAAACGGACAAAGAGTTGAAATTCCACAAGGCAGTGACAAAAAGCTTACAGCACCTGGTATTCCCAGGCGGTCTCCCATCCAAGTACTAACCAGGCCCGACCCTGCTTAGCTTCCGAGATCAGACGAGATCAGGCCGGTGTGGCCGTAAGCGAGAAACAATCTCTTGCTGCACTATGTAAAGTCAAAGTGAGCCTGATTAACAGCTGTTGCATTTTCACCATTTAGATAAGCATCTTTGTGTCACTCAAAAAGTGGAAGAAATTGCATATACTGTAGCCATAATTTGTAGCACAGATTGTTGGATGAAATACAAACTAACCTTGCTTACTTATTTCAAAGCGAGGGCACATATTTCAGCCTTGTGGAAAAAAAACGGACAAAGAGTTGAAATTCCACAAGGCAGTGACAAAAAGCTTACAGCACCTGGTATTCCCAGGCGGTCTCCCATCCAAGTACTAACCAGGCCCGACCCTGCTTAGCTTCCGAGATCAGACGAGATCAGGCGTACTCAGGCCGGTGTGGCCGTAAGCGAGAAACAATCTCTTGCTGCACTATGTAAAGTCAAAGTGAGCCTGATTAACAGCTGTTGCATTTTCACCATTTAGATAAGCATCTTTGTGTCACTCAAAAAGTGGAAGAAATTGCATATACTGTAGCACAGATTGTTGGATGAAATACAAACTAACCTTGCTTACTTATTTCAAAGCGAGGGCACATATTTCAGCCTTGTGGAAAAAAAACGGACAAAGAGTTGAAATTCCACAAGGCAGTGACAAAAAGCTTACAGCACCTGGTATTCCCAGGCGGTCTCCCATCCAAGTACTAACCAGGCCCGACCCTGCTTAGCTTCCGAGATCAGACGAGATCAGGCGTACTCAGGCCGGTGTGGCCGTAAGCGAGAAACAATCTCTTGCTGCACTATGTAAAGTCAAAGTGAGCCTGATTAACAGCTGTTGCATTTTCACCATTTAGATAAGCATCTTTGTGTCACTCAAAAAGTGGAAGAAATTGCATATACTGTAGCCATAATTTGTAGCACAGATTGTTGGATGAAATACAAACTAACCTTGCTTACTTATTTCAAAGCGAGGGCACATATTTCAGCCTTGTGGAAAAAAAACGGACAAAGAGTTGAAATTCCACAAGGCAGTGACAAAAAGCTTACAGCACCTGGTATTCCCAGGCGGTCTCCCATCCAAGTACTAACCAGGCCCGACCCTGCTTAGCTTCCGAGATCAGACGAGATCAGGCGTACTCAGGCCGGTGTGGCCGTAAGCGAGAAACAATCTCTTGCTGCACTATGTAAAGTCAAAGTGAGCCTGATTAACAGCTGTTGCATTTTCACCATTTAGATAAGCATCTTTGTGTCACTCAAAAAGTGGAAGAAATTGCATATACTGTAGCACAGATTGTTGGATGAAATACAAACTAACCTTGCTTACTTATTTCAAAGCGAGGGCACATATTTCAGCCTTGTGGAAAAAAAACGGACAAAGAGTTGAAATTCCACAAGGCAGTGACAAAAAGCTTACAGCACCTGGTATTCCCAGGCGGTCTCCCATCCAAGTACTAACCAGGCCCGACCCTGCTTAGCTTCCGAGATCAGACGAGATCAGGCGTACTCAGGCCGGTGTGGCCGTAAGCGAGAAACAATCTCTTGCTGCACTATGTAAAGTCAAAGTGAGCCTGATTAACAGCTGTTGCATTTTCACCATTTAGATAAGCATCTTTGTGTCACTCAAAAAGTGGAAGAAATTGCATATACTGTAGCCATAATTTGTAGCACAGATTGTTGGATGAAATACAAACTAACCTTGCTTACTTATTTCAAAGCGAGGGCACATATTTCAGCCTTGTGGAAAAAAAACGGACAAAGAGTTGAAATTCCACAAGGCAGTGACAAAAAGCTTACAGCACCTGGTATTCCCAGGCGGTCTCCCATCCAAGTACTAACCAGGCCCGACCCTGCTTAGCTTCCGAGATCAGACGAGATCAGGCCGGTGTGGCCGTAAGCGAGAAACAATCTCTTGCTGCACTATGTAAAGTCAAAGTGAGCCTGATTAACAGCTGTTGCATTTTCACCATTTAGATAAGCATCTTTGTGTCACTCAAAAAGTGGAAGAAATTGCATATACTGTAGCCATAATTTGTAGCACAGATTGTTGGATGAAATACAAACTAACCTTGCTTACTTATTTCAAAGCGAGGGCACATATTTCAGCCTTGTGGAAAAAAAACGGACAAAGAGTTGAAATTCCACAAGGCAGTGACAAAAAGCTTACAGCACCTGGTATTCCCAGGCGGTCTCCCATCCAAGTACTAACCAGGCCCGACCCTGCTTAGCTTCCGAGATCAGACGAGATCAGGCCGGTGTGGCCGTAAGCGAGAAACAATCTCTTGCTGCACTATGTAAAGTCAAAGTGAGCCTGATTAACAGCTGTTGCATTTTCACCATTTAGATAAGCATCTTTGTGTCACTCAAAAAGTGGAAGAAATTGCATATACTGTAGCCATAATTTGTAGCACAGATTGTTGGATGAAATACAAACTAACCTTGCTTACTTATTTCAAAGCGAGGGCACATATTTCAGCCTTGTGGAAAAAAAACGGACAAAGAGTTGAAATTCCACAAGGCAGTGACAAAAAGCTTACAGCACCTGGTATTCCCAGGCGGTCTCCCATCCAAGTACTAACCAGGCCCGACCCTGCTTAGCTTCCGAGATCAGACGAGATCAGGCGTACTCAGGCCGGTGTGGCCGTAAGCGAGAAACAATCTCTTGCTGCACTATGTAAAGTCAAAGTGAGCCTGATTAACAGCTGTTGCATTTTCACCATTTAGATAAGCATCTTTGTGTCACTCAAAAAGTGGAAGAAATTGCATATACTGTAGCACAGATTGTTGGATGAAATACAAACTAACCTTGCTTACTTATTTCAAAGCGAGGGCACATATTTCAGCCTTGTGGAAAAAAAACGGACAAAGAGTTGAAATTCCACAAGGCAGTGACAAAAAGCTTACAGCACCTGGTATTCCCAGGCGGTCTCCCATCCAAGTACTAACCAGGCCCGACCCTGCTTAGCTTCCGAGATCAGACGAGATCAGGCGTACTCAGGCCGGTGTGGCCGTAAGCGAGAAACAATCTCTTGCTGCACTATGTAAAGTCAAAGTGAGCCTGATTAACAGCTGTTGCATTTTCACCATTTAGATAAGCATCTTTGTGTCACTCAAAAAGTGGAAGAAATTGCATATACTGTAGCACAGATTGTTGGATGAAATACAAACTAACCTTGCTTACTTATTTCAAAGCGAGGGCACATATTTCAGCCTTGTGGAAAAAAAACGGACAAAGAGTTGAAATTCCACAAGGCAGTGACAAAAAGCTTACAGCACCTGGTATTCCCAGGCGGTCTCCCATCCAAGTACTAACCAGGCCCGACCCTGCTTAGCTTCCGAGATCAGACGAGATCAGGCGTACTCAGGCCGGTGTGGCCGTAAGCGAGAAACAATCTCTTGCTGCACTATGTAAAGTCAAAGTGAGCCTGATTAACAGCTGTTGCATTTTCACCATTTAGATAAGCATCTTTGTGTCACTCAAAAAGTGGAAGAAATTGCATATACTGTAGCCATAATTTGTAGCACAGATTGTTGGATGAAATACAAACTAACCTTGCTTACTTATTTCAAAGCGAGGGCACATATTTCAGCCTTGTGGAAAAAAAACGGACAAAGAGTTGAAATTCCACAAGGCAGTGACAAAAAGCTTACAGCACCTGGTATTCCCAGGCGGTCTCCCATCCAAGTACTAACCAGGCCCGACCCTGCTTAGCTTCCGAGATCAGACGAGATCAGGCGTACTCAGGCCGGTGTGGCCGTAAGCGAGAAACAATCTCTTGCTGCACTATGTAAAGTCAAAGTGAGCCTGATTAACAGCTGTTGCATTTTCACCATTTAGATAAGCATCTTTGTGTCACTCAAAAAGTGGAAGAAATTGCATATACTGTAGCACAGATTGTTGGATGAAATACAAACTAACCTTGCTTACTTATTTCAAAGCGAGGGCACATATTTCAGCCTTGTGGAAAAAAAACGGACAAAGAGTTGAAATTCCACAAGGCAGTGACAAAAAGCTTACAGCACCTGGTATTCCCAGGCGGTCTCCCATCCAAGTACTAACCAGGCCCGACCCTGCTTAGCTTCCGAGATCAGACGAGATCAGGCGTACTCAGGCCGGTGTGGCCGTAAGCGAGAAACAATCTCTTGCTGCACTATGTAAAGTCAAAGTGAGCCTGATTAACAGCTGTTGCATTTTCACCATTTAGATAAGCATCTTTGTGTCACTCAAAAAGTGGAAGAAATTGCATATACTGTAGCACAGATTGTTGGATGAAATACAAACTAACCTTGCTTACTTATTTCAAAGCGAGGGCACATATTTCAGCCTTGTGGAAAAAAAACGGACAAAGAGTTGAAATTCCACAAGGCAGTGACAAAAAGCTTACAGCACCTGGTATTCCCAGGCGGTCTCCCATCCAAGTACTAACCAGGCCCGACCCTGCTTAGCTTCCGAGATCAGACGAGATCAGGCGTACTCAGGCCGGTGTGGCCGTAAGCGAGAAACAATCTCTTGCTGCACTATGTAAAGTCAAAGTGAGCCTGATTAACAGCTGTTGCATTTTCACCATTTAGATAAGCATCTTTGTGTCACTCAAAAAGTGGAAGAAATTGCATATACTGTAGCCATAATTTGTAGCACAGATTGTTGGATGAAATACAAACTAACCTTGCTTACTTATTTCAAAGCGAGGGCACATATTTCAGCCTTGTGGAAAAAAAACGGACAAAGAGTTGAAATTCCACAAGGCAGTGACAAAAAGCTTACAGCACCTGGTATTCCCAGGCGGTCTCCCATCCAAGTACTAACCAGGCCCGACCCTGCTTAGCTTCCGAGATCAGACGAGATCAGGCGTACTCAGGCCGGTGTGGCCGTAAGCGAGAAACAATCTCTTGCTGCACTATGTAAAGTCAAAGTGAGCCTGATTAACAGCTGTTGCATTTTCACCATTTAGATAAGCATCTTTGTGTCACTCAAAAAGTGGAAGAAATTGCATATACTGTAGCACAGATTGTTGGATGAAATACAAACTAACCTTGCTTACTTATTTCAAAGCGAGGGCACATATTTCAGCCTTGTGGAAAAAAAACGGACAAAGAGTTGAAATTCCACAAGGCAGTGACAAAAAGCTTACAGCACCTGGTATTCCCAGGCGGTCTCCCATCCAAGTACTAACCAGGCCCGACCCTGCTTAGCTTCCGAGATCAGACGAGATCAGGCGTACTCAGGCCGGTGTGGCCGTAAGCGAGAAACAATCTCTTGCTGCACTATGTAAAGTCAAAGTGAGCCTGATTAACAGCTGTTGCATTTTCACCATTTAGATAAGCATCTTTGTGTCACTCAAAAAGTGGAAGAAATTGCATATACTGTAGCCATAATTTGTAGCACAGATTGTTGGATGAAATACAAACTAACCTTGCTTACTTATTTCAAAGCGAGGGCACATATTTCAGCCTTGTGGAAAAAAAACGGACAAAGAGTTGAAATTCCACAAGGCAGTGACAAAAAGCTTACAGCACCTGGTATTCCCAGGCGGTCTCCCATCCAAGTACTAACCAGGCCCGACCCTGCTTAGCTTCCGAGATCAGACGAGATCAGGCGTACTCAGGCCGGTGTGGCCGTAAGCGAGAAACAATCTCTTGCTGCACTATGTAAAGTCAAAGTGAGCCTGATTAACAGCTGTTGCATTTTCACCATTTAGATAAGCATCTTTGTGTCACTCAAAAAGTGGAAGAAATTGCATATACTGTAGCACAGATTGTTGGATGAAATACAAACTAACCTTGCTTACTTATTTCAAAGCGAGGGCACATATTTCAGCCTTGTGGAAAAAAAACGGACAAAGAGTTGAAATTCCACAAGGCAGTGACAAAAAGCTTACAGCACCTGGTATTCCCAGGCGGTCTCCCATCCAAGTACTAACCAGGCCCGACCCTGCTTAGCTTCCGAGATCAGACGAGATCAGGCGTACTCAGGCCGGTGTGGCCGTAAGCGAGAAACAATCTCTTGCTGCACTATGTAAAGTCAAAGTGAGCCTGATTAACAGCTGTTGCATTTTCACCATTTAGATAAGCATCTTTGTGTCACTCAAAAAGTGGAAGAAATTGCATATACTGTAGCCATAATTTGTAGCACAGATTGTTGGATGAAATACAAACTAACCTTGCTTACTTATTTCAAAGCGAGGGCACATATTTCAGCCTTGTGGAAAAAAAACGGACAAAGAGTTGAAATTCCACAAGGCAGTGACAAAAAGCTTACAGCACCTGGTATTCCCAGGCGGTCTCCCATCCAAGTACTAACCAGGCCCGACCCTGCTTAGCTTCCGAGATCAGACGAGATCAGGCCGGTGTGGCCGTAAGCGAGAAACAATCTCTTGCTGCACTATGTAAAGTCAAAGTGAGCCTGATTAACAGCTGTTGCATTTTCACCATTTAGATAAGCATCTTTGTGTCACTCAAAAAGTGGAAGAAATTGCATATACTGTAGCCATAATTTGTAGCACAGATTGTTGGATGAAATACAAACTAACCTTGCTTACTTATTTCAAAGCGAGGGCACATATTTCAGCCTTGTGGAAAAAAAACGGACAAAGAGTTGAAATTCCACAAGGCAGTGACAAAAAGCTTACAGCACCTGGTATTCCCAGGCGGTCTCCCATCCAAGTACTAACCAGGCCCGACCCTGCTTAGCTTCCGAGATCAGACGAGATCAGGCCGGTGTGGCCGTAAGCGAGAAACAATCTCTTGCTGCACTATGTAAAGTCAAAGTGAGCCTGATTAACAGCTGTTGCATTTTCACCATTTAGATAAGCATCTTTGTGTCACTCAAAAAGTGGAAGAAATTGCATATACTGTAGCCATAATTTGTAGCACAGATTGTTGGATGAAATACAAACTAACCTTGCTTACTTATTTCAAAGCGAGGGCACATATTTCAGCCTTGTGGAAAAAAAACGGACAAAGAGTTGAAATTCCACAAGGCAGTGACAAAAAGCTTACAGCACCTGGTATTCCCAGGCGGTCTCCCATCCAAGTACTAACCAGGCCCGACCCTGCTTAGCTTCCGAGATCAGACGAGATCAGGCGTACTCAGGCCGGTGTGGCCGTAAGCGAGAAACAATCTCTTGCTGCACTATGTAAAGTCAAAGTGAGCCTGATTAACAGCTGTTGCATTTTCACCATTTAGATAAGCATCTTTGTGTCACTCAAAAAGTGGAAGAAATTGCATATACTGTAGCACAGATTGTTGGATGAAATACAAACTAACCTTGCTTACTTATTTCAAAGCGAGGGCACATATTTCAGCCTTGTGGAAAAAAAACGGACAAAGAGTTGAAATTCCACAAGGCAGTGACAAAAAGCTTACAGCACCTGGTATTCCCAGGCGGTCTCCCATCCAAGTACTAACCAGGCCCGACCCTGCTTAGCTTCCGAGATCAGACGAGATCAGGCGTACTCAGGCCGGTGTGGCCGTAAGCGAGAAACAATCTCTTGCTGCACTATGTAAAGTCAAAGTGAGCCTGATTAACAGCTGTTGCATTTTCACCATTTAGATAAGCATCTTTGTGTCACTCAAAAAGTGGAAGAAATTGCATATACTGTAGCACAGATTGTTGGATGAAATACAAACTAACCTTGCTTACTTATTTCAAAGCGAGGGCACATATTTCAGCCTTGTGGAAAAAAAACGGACAAAGAGTTGAAATTCCACAAGGCAGTGACAAAAAGCTTACAGCACCTGGTATTCCCAGGCGCTCTCCCATCCAAGTACTAACCAGGCCCGACCCTGCTTAGCTTCCGAGATCAGACGAGATCAGGCGTACTCAGGCCGGTGTGGCCGTAAGCGAGAAACAATCTCTTGCTGCACTATGTAAAGTCAAAGTGAGCCTGATTAACAGCTGTTGCATTTTCACCATTTAGATAAGCATCTTTGTGTCACTCAAAAAGTGGAAGAAATTGCATATACTGTAGCACAGATTGTTGGATGAAATACAAACTAACCTTGCTTACTTATTTCAAAGCGAGGGCACATATTTCAGCCTTGTGGGAAAAAAACGGACAAAGAGTTGAAATTCCACAAGGCAGTGACAAAAAGCTTACAGCACCTGGTATTCCCAGGCGGTCTCCCATCCAAGTACTAACCAGGCCCGACCCTGCTTAGCTTCCGAGATCAGACGAGATCAGGCGTACTCAGGCCGGTGTGGCCGTAAGCGAGAAACAATCTCTTGCTGCACTATGTAAAGTCAAAGTGAGCCTGATTAACAGCTGTTGCATTTTCACCATTTAGATAAGCATCTTTGTGTCACTCAAAAAGTGGAAGAAATTGCATATACTGTAGCCATAATTTGTAGCACAGATTGTTGGATGAAATACAAACTAACCTTGCTTACTTATTTCAAAGCGAGGGCACATATTTCAGCCTTGTGGAAAAAAAACGGACAAAGAGTTGAAATTCCACAAGGCAGTGACAAAAAGCTTACAGCACCTGGTATTCCCAGGCGGTCTCCCATCCAAGTACTAACCAGGCCCGACCCTGCTTAGCTTCCGAGATCAGACGAGATCAGGCCGGTGTGGCCGTAAGCGAGAAACAATCTCTTGCTGCACTATGTAAAGTCAAAGTGAGCCTGATTAACAGCTGTTGCATTTTCACCATTTAGATAAGCATCTTTGTGTCACTCAAAAAGTGGAAGAAATTGCATATACTGTAGCCATAATTTGTAGCACAGATTGTTGGATGAAATACAAACTAACCTTGCTTACTTATTTCAAAGCGAGGGCACATATTTCAGCCTTGTGGAAAAAAAACGGACAAAGAGTTGAAATTCCACAAGGCAGTGACAAAAAGCTTACAGCACCTGGTATTCCCAGGCGGTCTCCCATCCAAGTACTAACCAGGCCCGACCCTGCTTAGCTTCCGAGATCAGACGAGATCAGGCCGGTGTGGCCGTAAGCGAGAAACAATCTCTTGCTGCACTATGTAAAGTCAAAGTGAGCCTGATTAACAGCTGTTGCATTTTCACCATTTAGATAAGCATCTTTGTGTCACTCAAAAAGTGGAAGAAATTGCATATACTGTAGCCATAATTTGTAGCACAGATTGTTGGATGAAATACAAACTAACCTTGCTTACTTATTTCAAAGCGAGGGCACATATTTCAGCCTTGTGGAAAAAAAACGGACAAAGAGTTGAAATTCCACAAGGCAGTGACAAAAAGCTTACAGCACCTGGTATTCCCAGGCGGTCTCCCATCCAAGTACTAACCAGGCCCGACCCTGCTTAGCTTCCGAGATCAGACGAGATCAGGCGTACTCAGGCCGGTGTGGCCGTAAGCGAGAAACAATCTCTTGCTGCACTATGTAAAGTCAAAGTGAGCCTGATTAACAGCTGTTGCATTTTCACCATTTAGATAAGCATCTTTGTGTCACTCAAAAAGTGGAAGAAATTGCATATACTGTAGCCATAATTTGTAGCACAGATTGTTGGATGAAATACAAACTAACCTTGCTTACTTATTTCAAAGCGAGGGCACATATTTCAACCTTGTGGGAAAAAACGGACAAAGAGTTGAAATTCCACAAGGCAGTGACAAAAAGCTTACAGCACCTGGTATTCCCAGGCGGTCTCCCATCCAAGTACTAACCAGGCCCGACCCTGCTTAGCTTCCGAGATCAGACGAGATCAGGCGTACTCAGGCCGGTGTGGCCGTAAGCGAGAAACAATCTCTTGCTGCACTATGTAAAGTCAAAGTGAGCCTGATTAACAGCTGTTGCATTTTCACCATTTAGATAAGCATCTTTGTGTCACTCAAAAAGTGGAAGAAATTGCATATACTGTAGCCATAATTTGTAGCACAGATTGTTGGATGAAATACAAACTAACCTTGCTTACTTATTTCAAAGCGAGGGCACATATTTCAACCTTGTGGGAAAAAACGGACAAAGAGTTGAAATTCCACAAGGCAGTGACAAAAAGCTTACAGCACCTGGTATTCCCAGGCGGTCTCCCATCCAAGTACTAACCAGGCCCGACCCTGCTTAGCTTCCGAGATCAGACGAGATCAGGCCGGTGTGGCCGTAAGCGAGAAACAATCTCTTGCTGCACTATGTAAAGTCAAAGTGAGCCTGATTAACAGCTGTTGCATTTTCACCATTTAGATAAGCATCTTTGTGTCACTCAAAAAGTGGAAGAAATTGCATATACTGTAGCCATAATTTGTAGCACAGATTGTTGGATGAAATACAAACTAACCTTGCTTACTTATTTCAAAGCGAGGGCACATATTTCAGCCTTGTGGAAAAAAAACGGACAAAGAGTTGAAATTCCACAAGGCAGTGACAAAAAGCTTACAGCACCTGGTATTCCCAGGCGGTCTCCCATCCAAGTACTAACCAGGCCCGACCCTGCTTAGCTTCCGAGATCAGACGAGATCAGGCGAACTCAGGCCGGTGTGGCCGTAAGCGAGAAACAATCTCTTGCTGCACTATGTAAAGTCAAAGTGAGCCTGATTAACAGCTGTTGCATTTTCACCATTTAGATAAGCATCTTTGTGTCACTCAAAAAGTGGAAGAAATTGCATATACTGTAGCCATAATTTGTAGCACAGATTGTTGGATGAAATACAAACTAACCTTGCTTACTTATTTCAAAGCGAGGGCACATATTTCAACCTTGTGGGAAAAAACGGACAAAGAGTTGAAATTCCACAAGGCAGTGACAAAAAGCTTACAGCACCTGGTATTCCCAGGCGGTCTCCCATCCAAGTACTAACCAGGCCCGACCCTGCTTAGCTTCCGAGATCAGACGAGATCAGGCCGGTGTGGCCGTAAGCGAGAAACAATCTCTTGCTGCACTATGTAAAGTCAAAGTGAGCCTGATTAACAGCTGTTGCATTTTCACCATTTAGATAAGCATCTTTGTGTCACTCAAAAAGTGGAAGAAATTGCATATACTGTAGCCATAATTTGTAGCACAGATTGTTGGATGAAATACAAACTAACCTTGCTTACTTATTTCAAAGCGAGGGCACATATTTCAGCCTTGTGGAAAAAAAACGGACAAAGAGTTGAAATTCCACAAGGCAGTGACAAAAAGCTTACAGCACCTGGTATTCCCAGGCGGTCTCCCATCCAAGTACTAACCAGGCCCGACCCTGCTTAGCTTCCGAGATCAGACAAGATCAGGCGTACTCAGGCCGGTGTGGCCGTAAGCGAGAAACAATCTCTTGCTGCACTATGTAAAGTCAAAGTGAGCCTGATTAACAGCTGTTGCATTTTCACCATTTAGATAAGCATCTTTGTGTCACTCAAAAAGTGGAAGAAATTGCATATACTGTAGCCATAATTTGTAGCACAGATTGTTGGATGAAATACAAACTAACCTTGCTTACTTATTTCAAAGCGAGGGCACATATTTCAGCCTTGTGGAAAAAAAACGGACAAAGAGTTGAAATTCCACAAGGCAGTGACAAAAAGCTTACAGCACCTGGTATTCCCAGGCGGTCTCCCATCCAAGTACTAACCAGGCCCGACCCTGCTTAGCTTCCGAGATCAGACGAGATCAGGCCGGTGTGGCCGTAAGCGAGAAACAATCTCTTGCTGCACTATGTAAAGTCAAAGTGAGCCTGATTAACAGCTGTTGCATTTTCACCATTTAGATAAGCATCTTTGTGTCACTCAAAAAGTGGAAGAAATTGCATATACTGTAGCCATAATTTGTAGCACAGATTGTTGGATGAAATACAAACTAACCTTGCTTACTTATTTCAAAGCGAGGGCACATATTTCAGCCTTGTGGAAAAAAAACGGACAAAGAGTTGAAATTCCACAAGGCAGTGACAAAAAGCTTACAGCACCTGGTATTCCCAGGCGGTCTCCCAT
This sequence comes from Oncorhynchus mykiss, assembly GCF_057628025.1. NCBI lineage: Eukaryota > Metazoa > Chordata > Actinopteri > Salmoniformes > Salmonidae > Oncorhynchus > Oncorhynchus mykiss. Next base: position 5,902,523 of record NC_143041.1, read on the forward strand.
CCAAGTACTAACCAGGCCCGACCCTGCTTAGCTTCCGAGATCAGACGAGATCAGGCGTACTCAGGCCGGTGTGGCCGTAAGCGAGAAACAATCTCTTGCTGCACTATGTAAAGTCAAAGTGAGCCTGATTAACAGCTGTTGCATTTTCACCATTTAGATAAGCATCTTTGTGTCACTCAAAAAGTGGAAGAAATTGCATATACTGTAGCCATAATTTGTAGCACAGATTGTTGGATGAAATACAAACTAACCTTGCTTACTTATTTCAAAGCGAGGGCACATATTTCAACCTTGTGGGAAAAAACGGACAAAGAGTTGAAATTCCACAAGGCAGTGACAAAAAGCTTACAGCACCTGGTATTCCCAGGCGGTCTCCCATCCAAGTACTAACCAGGCCCGACCCTGCTTAGCTTCCGAGATCAGACGAGATCAGGCCGGTGTGGCCGTAAGCGAGAAACAATCTCTTGCTGCACTATGTAAAGTCAAAGTGAGCCTGATTAACAGCTGTTGCATTTTCACCATTTAGATAAGCATCTTTGTGTCACTCAAAAAGTGGAAGAAATTGCATATACTGTAGCCATAATTTGTAGCACAGATTGTTGGATGAAATACAAACTAACCTTGCTTACTTATTTCAAAGCGAGGGCACATATTTCAGCCTTGTGGAAAAAAAACGGACAAAGAGTTGAAATTCCACAAGGCAGTGACAAAAAGCTTACAGCACCTGGTATTCCCAGGCGGTCTCCCATCCAAGTACTAACCAGGCCCGACCCTGCTTAGCTTCCGAGATCAGACGAGATCAGGCGTACTCAGGCCGGTGTGGCCGTAAGCGAGAAACAATCTCTTGCTGCACTATGTAAAGTCAAAGTGAGCCTGATTAACAGCTGTTGCATTTTCACCATTTAGATAAGCATCTTTGTGTCACTCAAAAAGTGGAAGAAATTGCATATACTGTAGCCATAATTTGTAGCACAGATTGTTGGATGAAATACAAACTAACCTTGCTTACTTATTTCAAAGCGAGGGCACATATTTCAGCCTTGTGGAAAAAAAACGGACAAAGAGTTGAAATTCCACAAGGCAGTGACAAAAAGCTTACAGCACCTGGTATTCCCAGGCGGTCTCCCATCCAAGTACTAACCAGGCCCGACCCTGCTTAGCTTCCGAGATCAGACGAGATCAGGCGTACTCAGGCCGGTGTGGCCGTAAGCGAGAAACAATCTCTTGCTGCACTATGTAAAGTCAAAGTGAGCCTGATTAACAGCTGTTGCATTTTCACCATTTAGATAAGCATCTTTGTGTCACTCAAAAAGTGGAAGAAATTGCATATACTGTAGCACAGATTGTTGGATGAAATACAAACTAACCTTGCTTACTTATTTCAAAGCGAGGGCACATATTTCAACCTTGTGGGAAAAAAACGGACAAAGAGTTGAAATTCCACAAGGCAGTGACAAAAAGCTTACAGCACCTGGTATTCCCAGGCGGTCTCCCATCCAAGTACTAACCAGGCCCGACCCTGCTTAGCTTCCGAGATCAGACGAGATCAGGCCGGTGTGGCCGTAAGCGAGAAACAATCTCTTGCTGCACTATGTAAAGTCAAAGTGAGCCTGATTAACAGCTGTTGCATTTTCACCATTTAGATAAGCATCTTTGTGTCACTCAAAAAGTGGAAGAAATTGCATATACTGTAGCCATAATTTGTAGCACAGATTGTTGGATGAAATACAAACTAACCTTGCTTACTTATTTCAAAGCGAGGGCACATATTTCAGCCTTGTGGAAAAAAAACGGACAAAGAGTTGAAATTCCACAAGGCAGTGACAAAAAGCTTACAGCACCTGGTATTCCCAGGCGGTCTCCCATCCAAGTACTAACCAGGCCCGACCCTGCTTAGCTTCCGAGATCAGACGAGATCAGGCGTACTCAGGCCGGTGTGGCCGTAAGCGAGAAACAATCTCTTGCTGCACTATGTAAAGTCAAAGTGAGCCTGATTAACAGCTGTTGCATTTTCACCATTTAGATAAGCATCTTTGTGTCACTCAAAAAGTGGAAGAAAT
>NC_143041.1:5909582-5945766 GCF_057628025.1 Oncorhynchus mykiss
GGTATTCCCAGGCGGTCTCCCATCCAAGTACTAACCAGGCCCGACCCTGCTTAGCTTCCGAGATCAGGCGTACTCAGGCCGGTGTGGCCGTAAGCGAGAAACAATCTCTTGCTGCACTATGTAAAGTCAAAGTGAGCCTGATTAACAGCTGTTGCATTTTCACCATTTAGATAAGCATCTTTGTGTCACTCAAAAAGTGGAAGAAATTGCATATACTGTAGCACAGATTGTTGGATGAAATACAAACTAACCTTGCTTACTTATTTCAAAGCGAGGGCACATATTTCAGCCTTGTGGAAAAAAAACGGACAAAGAGTTGAAATTCCACAAGGCAGTGACAAAAAGCTTACAGCACCTGGTATTCCCAGGCGGTCTCCCATCCAAGTACTAACCAGGCCCGACCCTGCTTAGCTTCCGAGATCAGACGAGATCAGGCGTACTCAGGCCGGTGTGGCCGTAAGCGAGAAACAATCTCTTGCTGCACTATGTAAAGTCAAAGTGAGCCTGATTAACAGCTGTTGCATTTTCACCATTTAGATAAGCATCTTTGTGTCACTCAAAAAGTGGAAGAAATTGCATATACTGTAGCACAGATTGTTGGATGAAATACAAACTAACCTTGCTTACTTATTTCAAAGCGAGGGCACATATTTCAACCTTGTGGGAAAAAAACGGACAAAGAGTTGAAATTCCACAAGGCAGTGACAAAAAGCTTACAGCACCTGGTATTCCCAGGCGGTCTCCCATCCAAGTACTAACCAGGCCCGACCCTGCTTAGCTTCCGAGATCAGACGAGATCAGGCGTACTCAGGCCGGTGTGGCCGTAAGCGAGAAACAATCTCTTGCTGCACTATGTAAAGTCAAAGTGAGCCTGATTAACAGCTGTTGCATTTTCACCATTTAGATAAGCATCTTTGTGTCACTCAAAAAGTGGAAGAAATTGCATATACTGTAGCCATAATTTGTAGCACAGATTGTTGGATGAAATACAAACTAACCTTGCTTACTTATTTCAAAGCGAGGGCACATATTTCAGCCTTGTGGAAAAAAAACGGACAAAGAGTTGAAATTCCACAAGGCAGTGACAAAAAGCTTACAGCACCTGGTATTCCCAGGCGGTCTCCCATCCAAGTACTAACCAGGCCCGACCCTGCTTAGCTTCCGAGATCAGACGAGATCAGGCGTACTCAGGCCGGTGTGGCCGTAAGCGAGAAACAATCTCTTGCTGCACTATGTAAAGTCAAAGTGAGCCTGATTAACAGCTGTTGCATTTTCACCATTTAGATAAGCATCTTTGTGTCACTCAAAAAGTGGAAGAAATTGCATATACTGTAGCCATAATTTGTAGCACAGATTGTTGGATGAAATACAAACTAACCTTGCTTACTTATTTCAAAGCGAGGGCACATATTTCAGCCTTGTGGAAAAAAAACGGACAAAGAGTTGAAATTCCACAAGGCAGTGACAAAAAGCTTACAGCACCTGGTATTCCCAGGCGGTCTCCCATCCAAGTACTAACCAGGCCCGACCCTGCTTAGCTTCCGAGATCAGACGAGATCAGGCGTACTCAGGCCGGTGTGGCCGTAAGCGAGAAACAATCTCTTGCTGCACTATGTAAAGTCAAAGTGAGCCTGATTAACAGCTGTTGCATTTTCACCATTTAGATAAGCATCTTTGTGTCACTCAAAAAGTGGAAGAAATTGCATATACTGTAGCCATAATTTGTAGCACAGATTGTTGGATGAAATACAAACTAACCTTGCTTACTTATTTCAAAGCGAGGGCACATATTTCAGCCTTGTGGAAAAAAAACGGACAAAGAGTTGAAATTCCACAAGGCAGTGACAAAAAGCTTACAGCACCTGGTATTCCCAGGCGGTCTCCCATCCAAGTACTAACCAGGCCCGACCCTGCTTAGCTTCCGAGATCAGACGAGATCAGGCGTACTCAGGCCGGTGTGGCCGTAAGCGAGAAACAATCTCTTGCTGCACTATGTAAAGTCAAAGTGAGCCTGATTAACAGCTGTTGCATTTTCACCATTTAGATAAGCATCTTTGTGTCACTCAAAAAGTGGAAGAAATTGCATATACTGTAGCACAGATTGTTGGATGAAATACAAACTAACCTTGCTTACTTATTTCAAAGCGAGGGCACATATTTCAGCCTTGTGGAAAAAAAACGGACAAAGAGTTGAAATTCCACAAGGCAGTGACAAAAAGCTTACAGCACCTGGTATTCCCAGGCGGTCTCCCATCCAAGTACTAACCAGGCCCGACCCTGCTTAGCTTCCGAGATCAGACGAGATCAGGCGTACTCAGGCCGGTGTGGCCGTAAGCGAGAAACAATCTCTTGCTGCACTATGTAAAGTCAAAGTGAGCCTGATTAACAGCTGTTGCATTTTCACCATTTAGATAAGCATCTTTGTGTCACTCAAAAAGTGGAAGAAATTGCATATACTGTAGCCATAATTTGTAGCACAGATTGTTGGATGAAATACAAACTAACCTTGCTTACTTATTTCAAAGCGAGGGCACATATTTCAGCCTTGTGGAAAAAAAACGGACAAAGAGTTGAAATTCCACAAGGCAGTGACAAAAAGCTTACAGCACCTGGTATTCCCAGGCGGTCTCCCATCCAAGTACTAACCAGGCCCGACCCTGCTTAGCTTCCGAGATCAGACGAGATCAGGCGTACTCAGGCCGGTGTGGCCGTAAGCGAGAAACAATCTCTTGCTGCACTATGTAAAGTCAAAGTGAGCCTGATTAACAGCTGTTGCATTTTCACCATTTAGATAAGCATCTTTGTGTCACTCAAAAAGTGGAAGAAATTGCATATACTGTAGCACAGATTGTTGGATGAAATACAAACTAACCTTGCTTACTTATTTCAAAGCGAGGGCACATATTTCAACCTTGTGGGAAAAAAACGGACAAAGAGTTGAAATTCCACAAGGCAGTGACAAAAAGCTTACAGCACCTGGTATTCCCAGGCGGTCTCCCATCCAAGTACTAACCAGGCCCGACCCTGCTTAGCTTCCGAGATCAGGCGTACTCAGGCCGGTGTGGCCGTAAGCGAGAAACAATCTCTTGCTGCACTATGTAAAGTCAAAGTGAGCCTGATTAACAGCTGTTGCATTTTCACCATTTAGATAAGCATCTTTGTGTCACTCAAAAAGTGGAAGAAATTGCATATACTGTAGCACAGATTGTTGGATGAAATACAAACTAACCTTGCTTACTTATTTCAAAGCGAGGGCACATATTTCAACCTTGTGGGAAAAAAACGGACAAAGAGTTGAAATTCCACAAGGCAGTGACAGAAAGCTTACAGCACCTGGTATTCCCAGGCGGTCTCCCATCCAAGTACTAACCAGGCCCGACCCTGCTTAGCTTCCGAGATCAGACGAGATCAGGCGTACTCAGGCCGGTGTGGCCGTAAGCGAGAAACAATCTCTTGCTGCACTATGTAAAGTCAAAGTGAGCCTGATTAACAGCTGTTGCATTTTCACCATTTAGATAAGCATCTTTGTGTCACTCAAAAAGTGGAAGAAATTGCATATACTGTAGCCATAATTTGTAGCACAGATTGTTGGATGAAATACAAACTAACCTTGCTTACTTATTTCAAAGCGAGGGCACATATTTCAACCTTGTGGGAAAAAACGGACAAAGAGTTGAAATTCCACAAGGCAGTGACAAAAAGCTTACAGCACCTGGTATTCCCAGGCGGTCTCCCATCCAAGTACTAACCAGGCCCGACCCTGCTTAGCTTCCGAGATCAGACGAGATCAGGCCGGTGTGGCCGTAAGCGAGAAACAATCTCTTGCTGCACTATGTAAAGTCAAAGTGAGCCTGATTAACAGCTGTTGCATTTTCACCATTTAGATAAGCATCTTTGTGTCACTCAAAAAGTGGAAGAAATTGCATATACTGTAGCCATAATTTGTAGCACAGATTGTTGGATGAAATACAAACTAACCTTGCTTACTTATTTCAAAGCGAGGGCACATATTTCAGCCTTGTGGAAAAAAAACGGACAAAGAGTTGAAATTCCACAAGGCAGTGACAAAAAGCTTACAGCACCTGGTATTCCCAGGCGGTCTCCCATCCAAGTACTAACCAGGCCCGACCCTGCTTAGCTTCCGAGATCAGACGAGATCAGGCGTACTCAGGCCGGTGTGGCCGTAAGCGAGAAACAATCTCTTGCTGCACTATGTAAAGTCAAAGTGAGCCTGATTAACAGCTGTTGCATTTTCACCATTTAGATAAGCATCTTTGTGTCACTCAAAAAGTGGAAGAAATTGCATATACTGTAGCACAGATTGTTGGATGAAATACAAACTAACCTTGCTTACTTATTTCAAAGCGAGGGCACATATTTCAACCTTGTGGGAAAAAAACGGACAAAGAGTTGAAATTCCACAAGGCAGTGACAAAAAGCTTACAGCACCTGGTATTCCCAGGCGGTCTCCCATCCAAGTACTAACCAGGCCCGACCCTGCTTAGCTTCCGAGATCAGGCGTACTCAGGCCGGTGTGGCCGTAAGCGAGAAACAATCTCTTGCTGCACTATGTAAAGTCAAAGTGAGCCTGATTAACAGCTGTTGCATTTTCACCATTTAGATAAGCATCTTTGTGTCACTCAAAAAGTGGAAGAAATTGCATATACTGTAGCACAGATTGTTGGATGAAATACAAACTAACCTTGCTTACTTATTTCAAAGCGAGGGCACATATTTCAACCTTGTGGGAAAAAAACGGACAAAGAGTTGAAATTCCACAAGGCAGTGACAAAAAGCTTACAGCACCTGGTATTCCCAGGCGGTCTCCCATCCAAGTACTAACCAGGCCCGACCCTGCTTAGCTTCCGAGATCAGGCGTACTCAGGCCGGTGTGGCCGTAAGCGAGAAACAATCTCTTGCTGCACTATGTAAAGTCAAAGTGAGCCTGATTAACAGCTGTTGCATTTTCACCATTTAGATAAGCATCTTTGTGTCACTCAAAAAGTGGAAGAAATTGCATATACTGTAGCACAGATTGTTGGATGAAATACAAACTAACCTTGCTTACTTATTTCAAAGCGAGGGCACATATTTCAACCTTGTGGGAAAAAAACGGACAAAGAGTTGAAATTCCACAAGGCAGTGACAAAAAGCTTACAGCACCTGGTATTCCCAGGCGGTCTCCCATCCAAGTACTAACCAGGCCCGACCCTGCTTAGCTTCCGAGATCAGACGAGATCAGGCGTACTCAGGCCGGTGTGGCCGTAAGCGAGAAACAATCTCTTGCTGCACTATGTAAAGTCAAAGTGAGCCTGATTAACAGCTGTTGCATTTTCACCATTTAGATAAGCATCTTTGTGTCACTCAAAAAGTGGAAGAAATTGCATATACTGTAGCACAGATTGTTGGATGAAATACAAACTAACCTTGCTTACTTATTTCAAAGCGAGGGCACATATTTCAACCTTGTGGGAAAAAAACGGACAAAGAGTTGAAATTCCACAAGGCAGTGACAAAAAGCTTACAGCACCTGGTATTCCCAGGCGGTCTCCCATCCAAGTACTAACCAGGCCCGACCCTGCTTAGCTTCCGAGATCAGACGAGATCAGGCGTACTCAGGCCGGTGTGGCCGTAAGCGAGAAACAATCTCTTGCTGCACTATGTAAAGTCAAAGTGAGCCTGATTAACAGCTGTTGCATTTTCACCATTTAGATAAGCATCTTTGTGTCACTCAAAAAGTGGAAGAAATTGCATATACTGTAGCCATAATTTGTAGCACAGATTGTTGGATGAAATACAAACTAACCTTGCTTACTTATTTCAAAGCGAGGGCACATATTTCAGCCTTGTGGAAAAAAAACGGACAAAGAGTTGAAATTCCACAAGGCAGTGACAAAAAGCTTACAGCACCTGGTATTCCCAGGCGGTCTCCCATCCAAGTACTAACCAGGCCCGACCCTGCTTAGCTTCCGAGATCAGACGAGATCAGGCGTACTCAGGCCGGTGTGGCCATAAGCGAGAAACAATCTCTTGCTGCACTATGTAAAGTCAAAGTGAGCCTGATTAACAGCTGTTGCATTTTCACCATTTAGATAAGCATCTTTGTGTCACTCAAAAAGTGGAAGAAATTGCATATACTGTAGCCATAATTTGTAGCACAGATTGTTGGATGAAATACAAACTAACCTTGCTTACTTATTTCAAAGCGAGGGCACATATTTCAGCCTTGTGGAAAAAAAACGGACAAAGAGTTGAAATTCCACAAGGCAGTGACAAAAAGCTTACAGCACCTGGTATTCCCAGGCGGTCTCCCATCCAAGTACTAACCAGGCCCGACCCTGCTTAGCTTCCGAGATCAGACGAGATCAGGCGTACTCAGGCCGGTGTGGCCGTAAGCGAGAAACAATCTCTTGCTGCACTATGTAAAGTCAAAGTGAGCCTGATTAACAGCTGTTGCATTTTCACCATTTAGATAAGCATCTTTGTGTCACTCAAAAAGTGGAAGAAATTGCATATACTGTAGCACAGATTGTTGGATGAAATACAAACTAACCTTGCTTACTTATTTCAAAGCGAGGGCACATATTTCAACCTTGTGGGAAAAAAACGGACAAAGAGTTGAAATTCCACAAGGCAGTGACAAAAAGCTTACAGCACCTGGTATTCCCAGGCGGTCTCCCATCCAAGTACTAACCAGGCCCGACCCTGCTTAGCTTCCGAGATCAGACGAGATCAGGCGTACTCAGGCCGGTGTGGCCGTAAGCGAGAAACAATCTCTTGCTGCACTATGTAAAGTCAAAGTGAGCCTGATTAACAGCTGTTGCATTTTCACCATTTAGATAAGCATCTTTGTGTCACTCAAAAAGTGGAAGAAATTGCATATACTGTAGCCATAATTTGTAGCACAGATTGTTGGATGAAATACAAACTAACCTTGCTTACTTATTTCAAAGCGAGGGCACATATTTCAGCCTTGTGGAAAAAAAACGGACAAAGAGTTGAAATTCCACAAGGCAGTGACAAAAAGCTTACAGCACCTGGTATTCCCAGGCGGTCTCCCATCCAAGTACTAACCAGGCCCGACCCTGCTTAGCTTCCGAGATCAGACGAGATCAGGCGTACTCAGGCCGGTGTGGCCGTAAGCGAGAAACAATCTCTTGCTGCACTATGTAAAGTCAAAGTGAGCCTGATTAACAGCTGTTGCATTTTCACCATTTAGATAAGCATCTTTGTGTCACTCAAAAAGTGGAAGAAATTGCATATACTGTAGCCATAATTTGTAGCACAGATTGTTGGATGAAATACAAACTAACCTTGCTTACTTATTTCAAAGCGAGGGCACATATTTCAGCCTTGTGGAAAAAAAACGGACAAAGAGTTGAAATTCCACAAGGCAGTGACAAAAAGCTTACAGCACCTGGTATTCCCAGGCGGTCTCCCATCCAAGTACTAACCAGGCCCGACCCTGCTTAGCTTCCGAGATCAGACGAGATCAGGCGTACTCAGGCCGGTGTGGCCGTAAGCGAGAAACAATCTCTTGCTGCACTATGTAAAGTCAAAGTGAGCCTGATTAACAGCTGTTGCATTTTCACCATTTAGATAAGCATCTTTGTGTCACTCAAAAAGTGGAAGAAATTGCATATACTGTAGCCATAATTTGTAGCACAGATTGTTGGATGAAATACAAACTAACCTTGCTTACTTATTTCAAAGCGAGGGCACATATTTCAGCCTTGTGGAAAAAAAACGGACAAAGAGTTGAAATTCCACAAGGCAGTGACAAAAAGCTTACAGCACCTGGTATTCCCAGGCGGTCTCCCATCCAAGTACTAACCAGGCCCGACCCTGCTTAGCTTCCGAGATCAGACGAGATCAGGCGTACTCAGGCCGGTGTGGCCGTAAGCGAGAAACAATCTCTTGCTGCACTATGTAAAGTCAAAGTGAGCCTGATTAACAGCTGTTGCATTTTCACCATTTAGATAAGCATCTTTGTGTCACTCAAAAAGTGGAAGAAATTGCATATACTGTAGCCATAATTTGTAGCACAGATTGTTGGATGAAATACAAACTAACCTTGCTTACTTATTTCAAAGCGAGGGCACATATTTCAGCCTTGTGGAAAAAAAACGGACAAAGAGTTGAAATTCCACAAGGCAGTGACAAAAAGCTTACAGCACCTGGTATTCCCAGGCGGTCTCCCATCCAAGTACTAACCAGGCCCGACCCTGCTTAGCTTCCGAGATCAGACGAGATCAGGCGTACTCAGGCCGGTGTGGCCGTAAGCGAGAAACAATCTCTTGCTGCACTATGTAAAGTCAAAGTGAGCCTGATTAACAGCTGTTGCATTTTCACCATTTAGATAAGCATCTTTGTGTCACTCAAAAAGTGGAAGAAATTGCATATACTGTAGCACAGATTGTTGGATGAAATACAAACTAACCTTGCTTACTTATTTCAAAGCGAGGGCACATATTTCAACCTTGTGGGAAAAAAACGGACAAAGAGTTGAAATTCCACAAGGCAGTGACAAAAAGCTTACAGCACCTGGTATTCCCAGGCGGTCTCCCATCCAAGTACTAACCAGGCCCGACCCTGCTTAGCTTCCGAGATCAGGCGTACTCAGGCCGGTGTGGCCGTAAGCGAGAAACAATCTCTTGCTGCACTATGTAAAGTCAAAGTGAGCCTGATTAACAGCTGTTGCATTTTCACCATTTAGATAAGCATCTTTGTGTCACTCAAAAAGTGGAAGAAATTGCATATACTGTAGCACAGATTGTTGGATGAAATACAAACTAACCTTGCTTACTTATTTCAAAGCGAGGGCACATATTTCAACCTTGTGGGAAAAAAACGGACAAAGAGTTGAAATTCCACAAGGCAGTGACAAAAAGCTTACAGCACCTGGTATTCCCAGGCGGTCTCCCATCCAAGTACTAACCAGGCCCGACCCTGCTTAGCTTCCGAGATCAGACGAGATCAGGCGTACTCAGGCCGGTGTGGCCGTAAGCGAGAAACAATCTCTTGCTGCACTATGTAAAGTCAAAGTGAGCCTGATTAACAGCTGTTGCATTTTCACCATTTAGATAAGCATCTTTGTGTCACTCAAAAAGTGGAAGAAATTGCATATACTGTAGCACAGATTGTTGGATGAAATACAAACTAACCTTGCTTACTTATTTCAAAGCGAGGGCACATATTTCAACCTTGTGGGAAAAAAACGGACAAAGAGTTGAAATTCCACAAGGCAGTGACAAAAAGCTTACAGCACCTGGTATTCCCAGGCGGTCTCCCATCCAAGTACTAACCAGGCCCGACCCTGCTTAGCTTCCGAGATCAGGCGTACTCAGGCCGGTGTGGCCGTAAGCGAGAAACAATCTCTTGCTGCACTATGTAAAGTCAAAGTGAGCCTGATTAACAGCTGTTGCATTTTCACCATTTAGATAAGCATCTTTGTGTCACTCAAAAAGTGGAAGAAATTGCATATACTGTAGCACAGATTGTTGGATGAAATACAAACTAACCTTGCTTACTTATTTCAAAGCGAGGGCACATATTTCAACCTTGTGGGAAAAAAACGGACAAAGAGTTGAAATTCCACAAGGCAGTGACAAAAAGCTTACAGCACCTGGTATTCCCAGGCGGTCTCCCATCCAAGTACTAACCAGGCCCGACCCTGCTTAGCTTCCGAGATCAGACGAGATCAGGCGTACTCAGGCCGGTGTGGCCGTAAGCGAGAAACAATCTCTTGCTGCACTATGTAAAGTCAAAGTGAGCCTGATTAACAGCTGTTGCATTTTCACCATTTAGATAAGCATCTTTGTGTCACTCAAAAAGTGGAAGAAATTGCATATACTGTAGCACAGATTGTTGGATGAAATACAAACTAACCTTGCTTACTTATTTCAAAGCGAGGGCACATATTTCAACCTTGTGGGAAAAAAACGGACAAAGAGTTGAAATTCCACAAGGCAGTGACAAAAAGCTTACAGCACCTGGTATTCCCAGGCGGTCTCCCATCCAAGTACTAACCAGGCCCGACCCTGCTTAGCTTCCGAGATCAGGCGTACTCAGGCCGGTGTGGCCGTAAGCGAGAAACAATCTCTTGCTGCACTATGTAAAGTCAAAGTGAGCCTGATTAACAGCTGTTGCATTTTCACCATTTAGATAAGCATCTTTGTGTCACTCAAAAAGTGGAAGAAATTGCATATACTGTAGCACAGATTGTTGGATGAAATACAAACTAACCTTGCTTACTTATTTCAAAGCGAGGGCACATATTTCAACCTTGTGGGAAAAAAACGGACAAAGAGTTGAAATTCCACAAGGCAGTGACAAAAAGCTTACAGCACCTGGTATTCCCAGGCGGTCTCCCATCCAAGTACTAACCAGGCCCGACCCTGCTTAGCTTCCGAGATCAGACGAGATCAGGCGTACTCAGGCCGGTGTGGCCGTAAGCGAGAAACAATCTCTTGCTGCACTATGTAAAGTCAAAGTGAGCCTGATTAACAGCTGTTGCATTTTCACCATTTAGATAAGCATCTTTGTGTCACTCAAAAAGTGGAAGAAATTGCATATACTGTAGCACAGATTGTTGGATGAAATACAAACTAACCTTGCTTACTTATTTCAAAGCGAGGGCACATATTTCAACCTTGTGGGAAAAAAACGGACAAAGAGTTGAAATTCCACAAGGCAGTGACAAAAAGCTTACAGCACCTGGTATTCCCAGGCGGTCTCCCATCCAAGTACTAACCAGGCCCGACCCTGCTTAGCTTCCGAGATCAGACGAGATCAGGCGTACTCAGGCCGGTGTGGCCGTAAGCGAGAAACAATCTCTTGCTGCACTATGTAAAGTCAAAGTGAGCCTGATTAACAGCTGTTGCATTTTCACCATTTAGATAAGCATCTTTGTGTCACTCAAAAAGTGGAAGAAATTGCATATACTGTAGCACAGATTGTTGGATGAAATACAAACTAACCTTGCTTACTTATTTCAAAGCGAGGGCACATATTTCAACCTTGTGGGAAAAAAACGGACAAAGAGTTGAAATTCCACAAGGCAGTGACAAAAAGCTTACAGCACCTGGTATTCCCAGGCGGTCTCCCATCCAAGTACTAACCAGGCCCGACCCTGCTTAGCTTCCGAGATCAGGCGTACTCAGGCCGGTGTGGCCGTAAGCGAGAAACAATCTCTTGCTGCACTATGTAAAGTCAAAGTGAGCCTGATTAACAGCTGTTGCATTTTCACCATTTAGATAAGCATCTTTGTGTCACTCAAAAAGTGGAAGAAATTGCATATACTGTAGCACAGATTGTTGGATGAAATACAAACTAACCTTGCTTACTTATTTCAAAGCGAGGGCACATATTTCAACCTTGTGGGAAAAAAACGGACAAAGAGTTGAAATTCCACAAGGCAGTGACAAAAAGCTTACAGCACCTGGTATTCCCAGGCGGTCTCCCATCCAAGTACTAACCAGGCCCGACCCTGCTTAGCTTCCGAGATCAGACGAGATCAGGCGTACTCAGGCCGGTGTGGCCGTAAGCGAGAAACAATCTCTTGCTGCACTATGTAAAGTCAAAGTGAGCCTGATTAACAGCTGTTGCATTTTCACCATTTAGATAAGCATCTTTGTGTCACTCAAAAAGTGGAAGAAATTGCATATACTGTAGCACAGATTGTTGGATGAAATACAAACTAACCTTGCTTACTTATTTCAAAGCGAGGGCACATATTTCAACCTTGTGGGAAAAAAACGGACAAAGAGTTGAAATTCCACAAGGCAGTGACAAAAAGCTTACAGCACCTGGTATTCCCAGGCGGTCTCCCATCCAAGTACTAACCAGGCCCGACCCTGCTTAGCTTCCGAGATCAGACGAGATCAGGCGTACTCAGGCCGGTGTGGCCGTAAGCGAGAAACAATCTCTTGCTGCACTATGTAAAGTCAAAGTGAGCCTGATTAACAGCTGTTGCATTTTCACCATTTAGATAAGCATCTTTGTGTCACTCAAAAAGTGGAAGAAATTGCATATACTGTAGCACAGATTGTTGGATGAAATACAAACTAACCTTGCTTACTTATTTCAAAGCGAGGGCACATATTTCAACCTTGTGGGAAAAAAACGGACAAAGAGTTGAAATTCCACAAGGCAGTGACAAAAAGCTTACAGCACCTGGTATTCCCAGGCGGTCTCCCATCCAAGTACTAACCAGGCCCGACCCTGCTTAGCTTCCGAGATCAGACGAGATCAGGCGTACTCAGGCCGGTGTGGCCGTAAGCGAGAAACAATCTCTTGCTGCACTATGTAAAGTCAAAGTGAGCCTGATTAACAGCTGTTGCATTTTCACCATTTAGATAAGCATCTTTGTGTCACTCAAAAAGTGGAAGAAATTGCATATACTGTAGCCATAATTTGTAGCACAGATTGTTGGATGAAATACAAACTAACCTTGCTTACTTATTTCAAAGCGAGGGCACATATTTCAGCCTTGTGGAAAAAAAACGGACAAAGAGTTGAAATTCCACAAGGCAGTGACAAAAAGCTTACAGCACCTGGTATTCCCAGGCGGTCTCCCATCCAAGTACTAACCAGGCCCGACCCTGCTTAGCTTCCGAGATCAGACGAGATCAGGCGTACTCAGGCCGGTGTGGCCGTAAGCGAGAAACAATCTCTTGCTGCACTATGTAAAGTCAAAGTGAGCCTGATTAACAGCTGTTGCATTTTCACCATTTAGATAAGCATCTTTGTGTCACTCAAAAAGTGGAAGAAATTGCATATACTGTAGCCATAATTTGTAGCACAGATTGTTGGATGAAATACAAACTAACCTTGCTTACTTATTTCAAAGCGAGGGCACATATTTCAGCCTTGTGGAAAAAAAACGGACAAAGAGTTGAAATTCCACAAGGCAGTGACAAAAAGCTTACAGCACCTGGTATTCCCAGGCGGTCTCCCATCCAAGTACTAACCAGGCCCGACCCTGCTTAGCTTCCGAGATCAGACGAGATCAGGCGTACTCAGGCCGGTGTGGCCGTAAGCGAGAAACAAGCTCTTGCTGCACTATGTAAAGTCAAAGTGAGCCTGATTAACAGCTGTTGCATTTTCACCATTTAGATAAGCATCTTTGTGTCACTCAAAAAGTGGAAGAAATTGCATATACTGTAGCCATAATTTGTAGCACAGATTGTTGGATGAAATACAAACTAACCTTGCTTACTTATTTCAAAGCGAGGGCACATATTTCAGCCTTGTGGAAAAAAAACGGACAAAGAGTTGAAATTCCACAAGGCAGTGACAAAAAGCTTACAGCACCTGGTATTCCCAGGCGGTCTCCCATCCAAGTACTAACCAGGCCCGACCCTGCTTAGCTTCCGAGATCAGACGAGATCAGGCGTACTCAGGCCGGTGTGGCCGTAAGCGAGAAACAATCTCTTGCTGCACTATGTAAAGTCAAAGTGAGCCTGATTAACAGCTGTTGCATTTTCACCATTTAGATAAGCATCTTTGTGTCACTCAAAAAGTGGAAGAAATTGCATATACTGTAGCACAGATTGTTGGATGAAATACAAACTAACCTTGCTTACTTATTTCAAAGCGAGGGCACATATTTCAACCTTGTGGGAAAAAAACGGACAAAGAGTTGAAATTCCACAAGGCAGTGACAAAAAGCTTACAGCACCTGGTATTCCCAGGCGGTCTCCCATCCAAGTACTAACCAGGCCCGACCCTGCTTAGCTTCCGAGATCAGGCGTACTCAGGCCGGTGTGGCCGTAAGCGAGAAACAATCTCTTGCTGCACTATGTAAAGTCAAAGTGAGCCTGATTAACAGCTGTTGCATTTTCACCATTTAGATAAGCATCTTTGTGTCACTCAAAAAGTGGAAGAAATTGCATATACTGTAGCACAGATTGTTGGATGAAATACAAACTAACCTTGCTTACTTATTTCAAAGCGAGGGCACATATTTCAACCTTGTGGGAAAAAAACGGACAAAGAGTTGAAATTCCACAAGGCAGTGACAAAAAGCTTACAGCACCTGGTATTCCCAGGCGGTCTCCCATCCAAGTACTAACCAGGCCCGACCCTGCTTAGCTTCCGAGATCAGACGAGATCAGGCGTACTCAGGCCGGTGTGGCCGTAAGCGAGAAACAATCTCTTGCTGCACTATGTAAAGTCAAAGTGAGCCTGATTAACAGCTGTTGCATTTTCACCATTTAGATAAGCATCTTTGTGTCACTCAAAAAGTGGAAGAAATTGCATATACTGTAGCACAGATTGTTGGATGAAATACAAACTAACCTTGCTTACTTATTTCAAAGCGAGGGCACATATTTCAACCTTGTGGGAAAAAAACGGACAAAGAGTTGAAATTCCACAAGGCAGTGACAAAAAGCTTACAGCACCTGGTATTCCCAGGCGGTCTCCCATCCAAGTACTAACCAGGCCCGACCCTGCTTAGCTTCCGAGATCAGGCGTACTCAGGCCGGTGTGGCCGTAAGCGAGAAACAATCTCTTGCTGCACTATGTAAAGTCAAAGTGAGCCTGATTAACAGCTGTTGCATTTTCACCATTTAGATAAGCATCTTTGTGTCACTCAAAAAGTGGAAGAAATTGCATATACTGTAGCACAGATTGTTGGATGAAATACAAACTAACCTTGCTTACTTATTTCAAAGCGAGGGCACATATTTCAACCTTGTGGGAAAAAAACGGACAAAGAGTTGAAATTCCACAAGGCAGTGACAAAAAGCTTACAGCACCTGGTATTCCCAGGCGGTCTCCCATCCAAGTACTAACCAGGCCCGACCCTGCTTAGCTTCCGAGATCAGACGAGATCAGGCGTACTCAGGCCGGTGTGGCCGTAAGCGAGAAACAATCTCTTGCTGCACTATGTAAAGTCAAAGTGAGCCTGATTAACAGCTGTTGCATTTTCACCATTTAGATAAGCATCTTTGTGTCACTCAAAAAGTGGAAGAAATTGCATATACTGTAGCACAGATTGTTGGATGAAATACAAACTAACCTTGCTTACTTATTTCAAAGCGAGGGCACATATTTCAACCTTGTGGGAAAAAAACGGACAAAGAGTTGAAATTCCACAAGGCAGTGACAAAAAGCTTACAGCACCTGGTATTCCCAGGCGGTCTCCCATCCAAGTACTAACCAGGCCCGACCCTGCTTAGCTTCCGAGATCAGACGAGATCAGGCGTACTCAGGCCGGTGTGGCCGTAAGCGAGAAACAATCTCTTGCTGCACTATGTAAAGTCAAAGTGAGCCTGATTAACAGCTGTTGCATTTTCACCATTTAGATAAGCATCTTTGTGTCACTCAAAAAGTGGAAGAAATTGCATATACTGTAGCCATAATTTGTAGCACAGATTGTTGGATGAAATACAAACTAACCTTGCTTACTTATTTCAAAGCGAGGGCACATATTTCAGCCTTGTGGAAAAAAAACGGACAAAGAGTTGAAATTCCACAAGGCAGTGACAAAAAGCTTACAGCACCTGGTATTCCCAGGCGGTCTCCCATCCAAGTACTAACCAGGCCCGACCCTGCTTAGCTTCCGAGATCAGACGAGATCAGGCGTACTCAGGCCGGTGTGGCCGTAAGCGAGAAACAATCTCTTGCTGCACTATGTAAAGTCAAAGTGAGCCTGATTAACAGCTGTTGCATTTTCACCATTTAGATAAGCATCTTTGTGTCACTCAAAAAGTGGAAGAAATTGCATATACTGTAGCCATAATTTGTAGCACAGATTGTTGGATGAAATACAAACTAACCTTGCTTACTTATTTCAAAGCGAGGGCACATATTTCAGCCTTGTGGAAAAAAAACGGACAAAGAGTTGAAATTCCACAAGGCAGTGACAAAAAGCTTACAGCACCTGGTATTCCCAGGCGGTCTCCCATCCAAGTACTAACCAGGCCCGACCCTGCTTAGCTTCCGAGATCAGACGAGATCAGGCGTACTCAGGCCGGTGTGGCCGTAAGCGAGAAACAATCTCTTGCTGCACTATGTAAAGTCAAAGTGAGCCTGATTAACAGCTGTTGCATTTTCACCATTTAGATAAGCATCTTTGTGTCACTCAAAAAGTGGAAGAAATTGCATATACTGTAGCCATAATTTGTAGCACAGATTGTTGGATGAAATACAAACTAACCTTGCTTACTTATTTCAAAGCGAGGGCACATATTTCAGCCTTGTGGAAAAAAAACGGACAAAGAGTTGAAATTCCACAAGGCAGTGACAAAAAGCTTACAGCACCTGGTATTCCCAGGCGGTCTCCCATCCAAGTACTAACCAGGCCCGACCCTGCTTAGCTTCCGAGATCAGACGAGATCAGGCGTACTCAGGCCGGTGTGGCCGTAAGCGAGAAACAATCTCTTGCTGCACTATGTAAAGTCAAAGTGAGCCTGATTAACAGCTGTTGCATTTTCACCATTTAGATAAGCATCTTTGTGTCACTCAAAAAGTGGAAGAAATTGCATATACTGTAGCACAGATTGTTGGATGAAATACAAACTAACCTTGCTTACTTATTTCAAAGCGAGGGCACATATTTCAACCTTGTGGGAAAAAAACGGACAAAGAGTTGAAATTCCACAAGGCAGTGACAAAAAGCTTACAGCACCTGGTATTCCCAGGCGGTCTCCCATCCAAGTACTAACCAGGCCCGACCCTGCTTAGCTTCCGAGATCAGACGAGATCAGGCGTACTCAGGCCGGTGTGGCCGTAAGCGAGAAACAATCTCTTGCTGCACTATGTAAAGTCAAAGTGAGCCTGATTAACAGCTGTTGCATTTTCACCATTTAGATAAGCATCTTTGTGTCACTCAAAAAGTGGAAGAAATTGCATATACTGTAGCACAGATTGTTGGATGAAATACAAACTAACCTTGCTTACTTATTTCAAAGCGAGGGCACATATTTCAACCTTGTGGGAAAAAAACGGACAAAGAGTTGAAATTCCACAAGGCAGTGACAAAAAGCTTACAGCACCTGGTATTCCCAGGCGGTCTCCCATCCAAGTACTAACCAGGCCCGACCCTGCTTAGCTTCCGAGATCAGACGAGATCAGGCGTACTCAGGCCGGTGTGGCCGTAAGCGAGAAACAATCTCTTGCTGCACTATGTAAAGTCAAAGTGAGCCTGATTAACAGCTGTTGCATTTTCACCATTTAGATAAGCATCTTTGTGTCACTCAAAAAGTGGAAGAAATTGCATATACTGTAGCCATAATTTGTAGCACAGATTGTTGGATGAAATACAAACTAACCTTGCTTACTTATTTCAAAGCGAGGGCACATATTTCAGCCTTGTGGAAAAAAAACGGACAAAGAGTTGAAATTCCACAAGGCAGTGACAAAAAGCTTACAGCACCTGGTATTCCCAGGCGGTCTCCCATCCAAGTACTAACCAGGCCCGACCCTGCTTAGCTTCCGAGATCAGACGAGATCAGGCGTACTCAGGCCGGTGTGGCCGTAAGCGAGAAACAATCTCTTGCTGCACTATGTAAAGTCAAAGTGAGCCTGATTAACAGCTGTTGCATTTTCACCATTTAGATAAGCATCTTTGTGTCACTCAAAAAGTGGAAGAAATTGCATATACTGTAGCCATAATTTGTAGCACAGATTGTTGGATGAAATACAAACTAACCTTGCTTACTTATTTCAAAGCGAGGGCACATATTTCAGCCTTGTGGAAAAAAAACGGACAAAGAGTTGAAATTCCACAAGGCAGTGACAAAAAGCTTACAGCACCTGGTATTCCCAGGCGGTCTCCCATCCAAGTACTAACCAGGCCCGACCCTGCTTAGCTTCCGAGATCAGACGAGATCAGGCGTACTCAGGCCGGTGTGGCCGTAAGCGAGAAACAATCTCTTGCTGCACTATGTAAAGTCAAAGTGAGCCTGATTAACAGCTGTTGCATTTTCACCATTTAGATAAGCATCTTTGTGTCACTCAAAAAGTGGAAGAAATTGCATATACTGTAGCCATAATTTGTAGCACAGATTGTTGGATGAAATACAAACTAACCTTGCTTACTTATTTCAAAGCGAGGGCACATATTTCAGCCTTGTGGAAAAAAAACGGACAAAGAGTTGAAATTCCACAAGGCAGTGACAAAAAGCTTACAGCACCTGGTATTCCCAGGCGGTCTCCCATCCAAGTACTAACCAGGCCCGACCCTGCTTAGCTTCCGAGATCAGACGAGATCAGGCGTACTCAGGCCGGTGTGGCCGTAAGCGAGAAACAATCTCTTGCTGCACTATGTAAAGTCAAAGTGAGCCTGATTAACAGCTGTTGCATTTTCACCATTTAGATAAGCATCTTTGTGTCACTCAAAAAGTGGAAGAAATTGCATATACTGTAGCCATAATTTGTAGCACAGATTGTTGGATGAAATACAAACTAACCTTGCTTACTTATTTCAAAGCGAGGGCACATATTTCAGCCTTGTGGAAAAAAAACGGACAAAGAGTTGAAATTCCACAAGGCAGTGACAAAAAGCTTACAGCACCTGGTATTCCCAGGCGGTCTCCCATCCAAGTACTAACCAGGCCCGACCCTGCTTAGCTTCCGAGATCAGACGAGATCAGGCGTACTCAGGCCGGTGTGGCCGTAAGCGAGAAACAATCTCTTGCTGCACTATGTAAAGTCAAAGTGAGCCTGATTAACAGCTGTTGCATTTTCACCATTTAGATAAGCATCTTTGTGTCACTCAAAAAGTGGAAGAAATTGCATATACTGTAGCACAGATTGTTGGATGAAATACAAACTAACCTTGCTTACTTATTTCAAAGCGAGGGCACATATTTCAACCTTGTGGGAAAAAAACGGACAAAGAGTTGAAATTCCACAAGGCAGTGACAAAAAGCTTACAGCACCTGGTATTCCCAGGCGGTCTCCCATCCAAGTACTAACCAGGCCCGACCCTGCTTAGCTTCCGAGATCAGACGAGATCAGGCGTACTCAGGCCGGTGTGGCCGTAAGCGAGAAACAATCTCTTGCTGCACTATGTAAAGTCAAAGTGAGCCTGATTAACAGCTGTTGCATTTTCACCATTTAGATAAGCATCTTTGTGTCACTCAAAAAGTGGAAGAAATTGCATATACTGTAGCACAGATTGTTGGATGAAATACAAACTAACCTTGCTTACTTATTTCAAAGCGAGGGCACATATTTCAACCTTGTGGGAAAAAAACGGACAAAGAGTTGAAATTCCACAAGGCAGTGACAAAAAGCTTACAGCACCTGGTATTCCCAGGCGGTCTCCCATCCAAGTACTAACCAGGCCCGACCCTGCTTAGCTTCCGAGATCAGACGAGATCAGGCGTACTCAGGCCGGTGTGGCCGTAAGCGAGAAACAATCTCTTGCTGCACTATGTAAAGTCAAAGTGAGCCTGATTAACAGCTGTTGCATTTTCACCATTTAGATAAGCATCTTTGTGTCACTCAAAAAGTGGAAGAAATTGCATATACTGTAGCCATAATTTGTAGCACAGATTGTTGGATGAAATACAAACTAACCTTGCTTACTTATTTCAAAGCGAGGGCACATATTTCAGCCTTGTGGAAAAAAAACGGACAAAGAGTTGAAATTCCACAAGGCAGTGACAAAAAGCTTACAGCACCTGGTATTCCCAGGCGGTCTCCCATCCAAGTACTAACCAGGCCCGACCCTGCTTAGCTTCCGAGATCAGACGAGATCAGGCGTACTCAGGCCGGTGTGGCCGTAAGCGAGAAACAATCTCTTGCTGCACTATGTAAAGTCAAAGTGAGCCTGATTAACAGCTGTTGCATTTTCACCATTTAGATAAGCATCTTTGTGTCACTCAAAAAGTGGAAGAAATTGCATATACTGTAGCCATAATTTGTAGCACAGATTGTTGGATGAAATACAAACTAACCTTGCTTACTTATTTCAAAGCGAGGGCACATATTTCAGCCTTGTGGAAAAAAAACGGACAAAGAGTTGAAATTCCACAAGGCAGTGACAAAAAGCTTACAGCACCTGGTATTCCCAGGCGGTCTCCCATCCAAGTACTAACCAGGCCCGACCCTGCTTAGCTTCCGAGATCAGACGAGATCAGGCGTACTCAGGCCGGTGTGGCCGTAAGCGAGAAACAATCTCTTGCTGCACTATGTAAAGTCAAAGTGAGCCTGATTAACAGCTGTTGCATTTTCACCATTTAGATAAGCATCTTTGTGTCACTCAAAAAGTGGAAGAAATTGCATATACTGTAGCACAGATTGTTGGATGAAATACAAACTAACCTTGCTTACTTATTTCAAAGCGAGGGCACATATTTCAACCTTGTGGGAAAAAAACGGACAAAGAGTTGAAATTCCACAAGGCAGTGACAAAAAGCTTACAGCACCTGGTATTCCCAGGCGGTCTCCCATCCAAGTACTAACCAGGCCCGACCCTGCTTAGCTTCCGAGATCAGACGAGAGCAGGCGTACTCAGGCCGGTGTGGCCGTAAGCGAGAAACAATCTCTTGCTGCACTATGTAAAGTCAAAGTGAGCCTGATTAACAGCTGTTGCATTTTCACCATTTAGATAAGCATCTTTGTGTCACTCAAAAAGTGGAAGAAATTGCATATACTGTAGCACAGATTGTTGGATGAAATACAAACTAACCTTGCTTACTTATTTCAAAGCGAGGGCACATATTTCAACCTTGTGGGAAAAAAACGGACAAAGAGTTGAAATTCCACAAGGCAGTGACAAAAAGCTTACAGCACCTGGTATTCCCAGGCGGTCTCCCATCCAAGTACTAACCAGGCCCGACCCTGCTTAGCTTCCGAGATCAGACGAGATCAGGCGTACTCAGGCCGGTGTGGCCGTAAGCGAGAAACAATCTCTTGCTGCACTATGTAAAGTCAAAGTGAGCCTGATTAACAGCTGTTGCATTTTCACCATTTAGATAAGCATCTTTGTGTCACTCAAAAAGTGGAAGAAATTGCATATACTGTAGCCATAATTTGTAGCACAGATTGTTGGATGAAATACAAACTAACCTTGCTTACTTATTTCAAAGCGAGGGCACATATTTCAGCCTTGTGGAAAAAAAACGGACAAAGAGTTGAAATTCCACAAGGCAGTGACAAAAAGCTTACAGCACCTGGTATTCCCAGGCGGTCTCCCATCCAAGTACTAACCAGGCCCGACCCTGCTTAGCTTCCGAGATCAGACGAGATCAGGCGTACTCAGGCCGGTGTGGCCGTAAGCGAGAAACAATCTCTTGCTGCACTATGTAAAGTCAAAGTGAGCCTGATTAACAGCTGTTGCATTTTCACCATTTAGATAAGCATCTTTGTGTCACTCAAAAAGTGGAAGAAATTGCATATACTGTAGCACAGATTGTTGGATGAAATACAAACTAACCTTGCTTACTTATTTCAAAGCGAGGGCACATATTTCAACCTTGTGGGAAAAAAACGGACAAAGAGTTGAAATTCCACAAGGCAGTGACAAAAAGCTTACAGCACCTGGTATTCCCAGGCGGTCTCCCATCCAAGTACTAACCAGGCCCGACCCTGCTTAGCTTCCGAGATCAGACGAGAGCAGGCGTACTCAGGCCGGTGTGGCCGTAAGCGAGAAACAATCTCTTGCTGCACTATGTAAAGTCAAAGTGAGCCTGATTAACAGCTGTTGCATTTTCACCATTTAGATAAGCATCTTTGTGTCACTCAAAAAGTGGAAGAAATTGCATATACTGTAGCACAGATTGTTGGATGAAATACAAACTAACCTTGCTTACTTATTTCAAAGCGAGGGCACATATTTCAACCTTGTGGGAAAAAAACGGACAAAGAGTTGAAATTCCACAAGGCAGTGACAAAAAGCTTACAGCACCTGGTATTCCCAGGCGGTCTCCCATCCAAGTACTAACCAGGCCCGACCCTGCTTAGCTTCCGAGATCAGACGAGATCAGGCGTACTCAGGCCGGTGTGGCCGTAAGCGAGAAACAATCTCTTGCTGCACTATGTAAAGTCAAAGTGAGCCTGATTAACAGCTGTTGCATTTTCACCATTTAGATAAGCATCTTTGTGTCACTCAAAAAGTGGAAGAAATTGCATATACTGTAGCCATAATTTGTAGCACAGATTGTTGGATGAAATACAAACTAACCTTGCTTACTTATTTCAAAGCGAGGGCACATATTTCAGCCTTGTGGAAAAAAAACGGACAAAGAGTTGAAATTCCACAAGGCAGTGACAAAAAGCTTACAGCACCTGGTATTCCCAGGCGGTCTCCCATCCAAGTACTAACCAGGCCCGACCCTGCTTAGCTTCCGAGATCAGACGAGATCAGGCGTACTCAGGCCGGTGTGGCCGTAAGCGAGAAACAATCTCTTGCTGCACTATGTAAAGTCAAAGTGAGCCTGATTAACAGCTGTTGCATTTTCACCATTTAGATAAGCATCTTTGTGTCACTCAAAAAGTGGAAGAAATTGCATATACTGTAGCCATAATTTGTAGCACAGATTGTTGGATGAAATACAAACTAACCTTGCTTACTTATTTCAAAGCGAGGGCACATATTTCAGCCTTGTGGAAAAAAAACGGACAAAGAGTTGAAATTCCACAAGGCAGTGACAAAAAGCTTACAGCACCTGGTATTCCCAGGCGGTCTCCCATCCAAGTACTAACCAGGCCCGACCCTGCTTAGCTTCCGAGATCAGACGAGATCAGGCGTACTCAGGCCGGTGTGGCCGTAAGCGAGAAACAATCTCTTGCTGCACTATGTAAAGTCAAAGTGAGCCTGATTAACAGCTGTTGCATTTTCACCATTTAGATAAGCATCTTTGTGTCACTCAAAAAGTGGAAGAAATTGCATATACTGTAGCCATAATTTGTAGCACAGATTGTTGGATGAAATACAAACTAACCTTGCTTACTTATTTCAAAGCGAGGGCACATATTTCAGCCTTGTGGAAAAAAAACGGACAAAGAGTTGAAATTCCACAAGGCAGTGACAAAAAGCTTACAGCACCTGGTATTCCCAGGCGGTCTCCCATCCAAGTACTAACCAGGCCCGACCCTGCTTAGCTTCCGAGATCAGACGAGATCAGGCGTACTCAGGCCGGTGTGGCCGTAAGCGAGAAACAATCTCTTGCTGCACTATGTAAAGTCAAAGTGAGCCTGATTAACAGCTGTTGCATTTTCACCATTTAGATAAGCATCTTTGTGTCACTCAAAAAGTGGAAGAAATTGCATATACTGTAGCCATAATTTGTAGCACAGATTGTTGGATGAAATACAAACTAACCTTGCTTACTTATTTCAAAGCGAGGGCACATATTTCAGCCTTGTGGAAAAAAAACGGACAAAGAGTTGAAATTCCACAAGGCAGTGACAAAAAGCTTACAGCACCTGGTATTCCCAGGCGGTCTCCCATCCAAGTACTAACCAGGCCCGACCCTGCTTAGCTTCCGAGATCAGACGAGATCAGGCGTACTCAGGCCGGTGTGGCCGTAAGCGAGAAACAATCTCTTGCTGCACTATGTAAAGTCAAAGTGAGCCTGATTAACAGCTGTTGCATTTTCACCATTTAGATGAGCATCTTTGTGTCACTCAAAAAGTGGAAGAAATTGCATATACTGTAGCCATAATTTGTAGCACAGATTGTTGGATGAAATACAAACTAACCTTGCTTACTTATTTCAAAGCGAGGGCACATATTTCAGCCTTGTGGAAAAAAAACGGACAAAGAGTTGAAATTCCACAAGGCAGTGACAAAAAGCTTACAGCACCTGGTATTCCCAGGCGGTCTCCCATCCAAGTACTAACCAGGCCCGACCCTGCTTAGCTTCCGAGATCAGACGAGATCAGGCGTACTCAGGCCGGTGTGGCCGTAAGCGAGAAACAATCTCTTGCTGCACTATGTAAAGTCAAAGTGAGCCTGATTAACAGCTGTTGCATTTTCACCATTTAGATAAGCATCTTTGTGTCACTCAAAAAGTGGAAGAAATTGCATATACTGTAGCCATAATTTGTAGCACAGATTGTTGGATGAAATACAAACTAACCTTGCTTACTTATTTCAAAGCGAGGGCACATATTTCAGCCTTGTGGAAAAAAAACGGACAAAGAGTTGAAATTCCACAAGGCAGTGACAAAAAGCTTACAGCACCTGGTATTCCCAGGCGGTCTCCCATCCAAGTACTAACCAGGCCCGACCCTGCTTAGCTTCCGAGATCAGACGAGATCAGGCGTACTCAGGCCGGTGTGGCCGTAAGCGAGAAACAATCTCTTGCTGCACTATGTAAAGTCAAAGTGAGCCTGATTAACAGCTGTTGCATTTTCACCATTTAGATAAGCATCTTTGTGTCACTCAAAAAGTGGAAGAAATTGCATATACTGTAGCCATAATTTGTAGCACAGATTGTTGGATGAAATACAAACTAACCTTGCTTACTTATTTCAAAGCGAGGGCACATATTTCAGCCTTGTGGAAAAAAAACGGACAAAGAGTTGAAATTCCACAAGGCAGTGACAAAAAGCTTACAGCACCTGGTATTCCCAGGCGGTCTCCCATCCAAGTACTAACCAGGCCCGACCCTGCTTAGCTTCCGAGATCAGACGAGATCAGGCGTACTCAGGCCGGTGTGGCCGTAAGCGAGAAACAATCTCTTGCTGCACTATGTAAAGTCAAAGTGAGCCTGATTAACAGCTGTTGCATTTTCACCATTTAGATGAGCATCTTTGTGTCACTCAAAAAGTGGAAGAAATTGCATATACTGTAGCCATAATTTGTAGCACAGATTGTTGGATGAAATACAAACTAACCTTGCTTACTTATTTCAAAGCGAGGGCACATATTTCAGCCTTGTGGAAAAAAAACGGACAAAGAGTTGAAATTCCACAAGGCAGTGACAAAAAGCTTACAGCACCTGGTATTCCCAGGCGGTCTCCCATCCAAGTACTAACCAGGCCCGACCCTGCTTAGCTTCCGAGATCAGACGAGATCAGGCGTACTCAGGCCGGTGTGGCCGTAAGCGAGAAACAATCTCTTGCTGCACTATGTAAAGTCAAAGTGAGCCTGATTAACAGCTGTTGCATTTTCACCATTTAGATGAGCATCTTTGTGTCACTCAAAAAGTGGAAGAAATTGCATATACTGTAGCCATAATTTGTAGCACAGATTGTTGGATGAAATACAAACTAACCTTGCTTACTTATTTCAAAGCGAGGGCACATATTTCAGCCTTGTGGAAAAAAAACGGACAAAGAGTTGAAATTCCACAAGGCAGTGACAAAAAGCTTACAGCACCTGGTATTCCCAGGCGGTCTCCCATCCAAGTACTAACCAGGCCCGACCCTGCTTAGCTTCCGAGATCAGACGAGATCAGGCGTACTCAGGCCGGTGTGGCCGTAAGCGAGAAACAATCTCTTGCTGCACTATGTAAAGTCAAAGTGAGCCTGATTAACAGCTGTTGCATTTTCACCATTTAGATAAGCATCTTTGTGTCACTCAAAAAGTGGAAGAAATTGCATATACTGTAGCCATAATTTGTAGCACAGATTGTTGGATGAAATACAAACTAACCTTGCTTACTTATTTCAAAGCGAGGGCACATATTTCAGCCTTGTGGAAAAAAAACGGACAAAGAGTTGAAATTCCACAAGGCAGTGACAAAAAGCTTACAGCACCTGGTATTCCCAGGCGGTCTCCCATCCAAGTACTAACCAGGCCCGACCCTGCTTAGCTTCCGAGATCAGACGAGATCAGGCGTACTCAGGCCGGTGTGGCCGTAAGCGAGAAACAATCTCTTGCTGCACTATGTAAAGTCAAAGTGAGCCTGATTAACAGCTGTTGCATTTTCACCATTTAGATGAGCATCTTTGTGTCACTCAAAAAGTGGAAGAAATTGCATATACTGTAGCCATAATTTGTAGCACAGATTGTTGGATGAAATACAAACTAACCTTGCTTACTTATTTCAAAGCGAGGGCACATATTTCAGCCTTGTGGAAAAAAAACGGACAAAGAGTTGAAATTCCACAAGGCAGTGACAAAAAGCTTACAGCACCTGGTATTCCCAGGCGGTCTCCCATCCAAGTACTAACCAGGCCCGACCCTGCTTAGCTTCCGAGATCAGACGAGATCAGGCGTACTCAGGCCGGTGTGGCCGTAAGCGAGAAACAATCTCTTGCTGCACTATGTAAAGTCAAAGTGAGCCTGATTAACAGCTGTTGCATTTTCACCATTTAGATAAGCATCTTTGTGTCACTCAAAAAGTGGAAGAAATTGCATATACTGTAGCCATAATTTGTAGCACAGATTGTTGGATGAAATACAAACTAACCTTGCTTACTTATTTCAAAGCGAGGGCACATATTTCAGCCTTGTGGAAAAAAAACGGACAAAGAGTTGAAATTCCACAAGGCAGTGACAAAAAGCTTACAGCACCTGGTATTCCCAGGCGGTCTCCCATCCAAGTACTAACCAGGCCCGACCCTGCTTAGCTTCCGAGATCAGACGAGATCAGGCGTACTCAGGCCGGTGTGGCCGTAAGCGAGAAACAATCTCTTGCTGCACTATGTAAAGTCAAAGTGAGCCTGATTAACAGCTGTTGCATTTTCACCATTTAGATAAGCATCTTTGTGTCACTCAAAAAGTGGAAGAAATTGCATATACTGTAGCCATAATTTGTAGCACAGATTGTTGGATGAAATACAAACTAACCTTGCTTACTTATTTCAAAGCGAGGGCACATATTTCAGCCTTGTGGAAAAAAAACGGACAAAGAGTTGAAATTCCACAAGGCAGTGACAAAAAGCTTACAGCACCTGGTATTCCCAGGCGGTCTCCCATCCAAGTACTAACCAGGCCCGACCCTGCTTAGCTTCCGAGATCAGACGAGATCAGGCGTACTCAGGCCGGTGTGGCCGTAAGCGAGAAACAATCTCTTGCTGCACTATGTAAAGTCAAAGTGAGCCTGATTAACAGCTGTTGCATTTTCACCATTTAGATAAGCATCTTTGTGTCACTCAAAAAGTGGAAGAAATTGCATATACTGTAGCCATAATTTGTAGCACAGATTGTTGGATGAAATACAAACTAACCTTGCTTACTTATTTCAAAGCGAGGGCACATATTTCAGCCTTGTGGAAAAAAAACGGACAAAGAGTTGAAATTCCACAAGGCAGTGACAAAAAGCTTACAGCACCTGGTATTCCCAGGCGGTCTCCCATCCAAGTACTAACCAGGCCCGACCCTGCTTAGCTTCCGAGATCAGACGAGATCAGGCGTACTCAGGCCGGTGTGGCCGTAAGCGAGAAACAATCTCTTGCTGCACTATGTAAAGTCAAAGTGAGCCTGATTAACAGCTGTTGCATTTTCACCATTTAGATAAGCATCTTTGTGTCACTCAAAAAGTGGAAGAAATTGCATATACTGTAGCACAGATTGTTGGATGAAATACAAACTAACCTTGCTTACTTATTTCAAAGCGAGGGCACATATTTCAGCCTTGTGGAAAAAAAACGGACAAAGAGTTGAAATTCCACAAGGCAGTGACAAAAAGCTTACAGCACCTGGTATTCCCAGGCGGTCTCCCATCCAAGTACTAACCAGGCCCGACCCTGCTTAGCTTCCGAGATCAGACGAGATCAGGCGTACTCAGGCCGGTGTGGCCGTAAGCGAGAAACAATCTCTTGCTGCACTATGTAAAGTCAAAGTGAGCCTGATTAACAGCTGTTGCATTTTCACCATTTAGATAAGCATCTTTGTGTCACTCAAAAAGTGGAAGAAATTGCATATACTGTAGCCATAATTTGTAGCACAGATTGTTGGATGAAATACAAACTAACCTTGCTTACTTATTTCAAAGCGAGGGCACATATTTCAGCCTTGTGGAAAAAAAACGGACAAAGAGTTGAAATTCCACAAGGCAGTGACAAAAAGCTTACAGCACCTGGTATTCCCAGGCGGTCTCCCATCCAAGTACTAACCAGGCCCGACCCTGCTTAGCTTCCGAGATCAGACGAGATCAGGCGTACTCAGGCCGGTGTGGCCGTAAGCGAGAAACAATCTCTTGCTGCACTATGTAAAGTCAAAGTGAGCCTGATTAACAGCTGTTGCATTTTCACCATTTAGATAAGCATCTTTGTGTCACTCAAAAAGTGGAAGAAATTGCATATACTGTAGCACAGATTGTTGGATGAAATACAAACTAACCTTGCTTACTTATTTCAAAGCGAGGGCACATATTTCAGCCTTGTGGAAAAAAAACGGACAAAGAGTTGAAATTCCACAAGGCAGTGACAAAAAGCTTACAGCACCTGGTATTCCCAGGCGGTCTCCCATCCAAGTACTAACCAGGCCCGACCCTGCTTAGCTTCCGAGATCAGACGAGATCAGGCGTACTCAGGCCGGTGTGGCCGTAAGCGAGAAACAATCTCTTGCTGCACTATGTAAAGTCAAAGTGAGCCTGATTAACAGCTGTTGCATTTTCACCATTTAGATAAGCATCTTTGTGTCACTCAAAAAGTGGAAGAAATTGCATATACTGTAGCACAGATTGTTGGATGAAATACAAACTAACCTTGCTTACTTATTTCAAAGCGAGGGCACATATTTCAGCCTTGTGGAAAAAAAACGGACAAAGAGTTGAAATTCCACAAGGCAGTGACAAAAAGCTTACAGCACCTGGTATTCCCAGGCGGTCTCCCATCCAAGTACTAACCAGGCCCGACCCTGCTTAGCTTCCGAGATCAGACGAGATCAGGCGTACTCAGGCCGGTGTGGCCGTAAGCGAGAAACAATCTCTTGCTGCACTATGTAAAGTCAAAGTGAGCCTGATTAACAGCTGTTGCATTTTCACCATTTAGATAAGCATCTTTGTGTCACTCAAAAAGTGGAAGAAATTGCATATACTGTAGCCATAATTTGTAGCACAGATTGTTGGATGAAATACAAACTAACCTTGCTTACTTATTTCAAAGCGAGGGCACATATTTCAGCCTTGTGGAAAAAAAACGGACAAAGAGTTGAAATTCCACAAGGCAGTGACAAAAAGCTTACAGCACCTGGTATTCCCAGGCGGTCTCCCATCCAAGTACTAACCAGGCCCGACCCTGCTTAGCTTCCGAGATCAGACGAGATCAGGCGTACTCAGGCCGGTGTGGCCGTAAGCGAGAAACAATCTCTTGCTGCACTATGTAAAGTCAAAGTGAGCCTGATTAACAGCTGTTGCATTTTCACCATTTAGATAAGCATCTTTGTGTCACTCAAAAAGTGGAAGAAATTGCATATACTGTAGCACAGATTGTTGGATGAAATACAAACTAACCTTGCTTACTTATTTCAAAGCGAGGGCACATATTTCAGCCTTGTGGAAAAAAAACGGACAAAGAGTTGAAATTCCACAAGGCAGTGACAAAAAGCTTACAGCACCTGGTATTCCCAGGCGGTCTCCCATCCAAGTACTAACCAGGCCCGACCCTGCTTAGCTTCCGAGATCAGACGAGATCAGGCGTACTCAGGCCGGTGTGGCCGTAAGCGAGAAACAATCTCTTGCTGCACTATGTAAAGTCAAAGTGAGCCTGATTAACAGCTGTTGCATTTTCACCATTTAGATAAGCATCTTTGTGTCACTCAAAAAGTGGAAGAAATTGCATATACTGTAGCCATAATTTGTAGCACAGATTGTTGGATGAAATACAAACTAACCTTGCTTACTTATTTCAAAGCGAGGGCACATATTTCAGCCTTGTGGAAAAAAAACGGACAAAGAGTTGAAATTCCACAAGGCAGTGACAAAAAGCTTACAGCACCTGGTATTCCCAGGCGGTCTCCCATCCAAGTACTAACCAGGCCCGACCCTGCTTAGCTTCCGAGATCAGACGAGATCAGGCGTACTCAGGCCGGTGTGGCCGTAAGCGAGAAACAATCTCTTGCTGCACTATGTAAAGTCAAAGTGAGCCTGATTAACAGCTGTTGCATTTTCACCATTTAGATAAGCATCTTTGTGTCACTCAAAAAGTGGAAGAAATTGCATATACTGTAGCCATAATTTGTAGCACAGATTGTTGGATGAAATACAAACTAACCTTGCTTACTTATTTCAAAGCGAGGGCACATATTTCAGCCTTGTGGAAAAAAAACGGACAAAGAGTTGAAATTCCACAAGGCAGTGACAAAAAGCTTACAGCACCTGGTATTCCCAGGCGGTCTCCCATCCAAGTACTAACCAGGCCCGACCCTGCTTAGCTTCCGAGATCAGACGAGATCAGGCGTACTCAGGCCGGTGTGGCCGTAAGCGAGAAACAATCTCTTGCTGCACTATGTAAAGTCAAAGTGAGCCTGATTAACAGCTGTTGCATTTTCACCATTTAGATAAGCATCTTTGTGTCACTCAAAAAGTGGAAGAAATTGCATATACTGTAGCCATAATTTGTAGCACAGATTGTTGGATGAAATACAAACTAACCTTGCTTACTTATTTCAAAGCGAGGGCACATATTTCAGCCTTGTGGAAAAAAAACGGACAAAGAGTTGAAATTCCACAAGGCAGTGACAAAAAGCTTACAGCACCTGGTATTCCCAGGCGGTCTCCCATCCAAGTACTAACCAGGCCCGACCCTGCTTAGCTTCCGAGATCAGACGAGATCAGGCGTACTCAGGCCGGTGTGGCCGTAAGCGAGAAACAATCTCTTGCTGCACTATGTAAAGTCAAAGTGAGCCTGATTAACAGCTGTTGCATTTTCACCATTTAGATAAGCATCTTTGTGTCACTCAAAAAGTGGAAGAAATTGCATATACTGTAGCACAGATTGTTGGATGAAATACAAACTAACCTTGCTTACTTATTTCAAAGCGAGGGCACATATTTCAGCCTTGTGGAAAAAAAACGGACAAAGAGTTGAAATTCCACAAGGCAGTGACAAAAAGCTTACAGCACCTGGTATTCCCAGGCGGTCTCCCATCCAAGTACTAACCAGGCCCGACCCTGCTTAGCTTCCGAGATCAGACGAGATCAGGCGTACTCAGGCCGGTGTGGCCGTAAGCGAGAAACAATCTCTTGCTGCACTATGTAAAGTCAAAGTGAGCCTGATTAACAGCTGTTGCATTTTCACCATTTAGATAAGCATCTTTGTGTCACTCAAAAAGTGGAAGAAATTGCATATACTGTAGCCATAATTTGTAGCACAGATTGTTGGATGAAATACAAACTAACCTTGCTTACTTATTTCAAAGCGAGGGCACATATTTCAGCCTTGTGGAAAAAAAACGGACAAAGAGTTGAAATTCCACAAGGCAGTGACAAAAAGCTTACAGCACCTGGTATTCCCAGGCGGTCTCCCATCCAAGTACTAACCAGGCCCGACCCTGCTTAGCTTCCGAGATCAGACGAGATCAGGCGTACTCAGGCCGGTGTGGCCGTAAGCGAGAAACAATCTCTTGCTGCACTATGTAAAGTCAAAGTGAGCCTGATTAACAGCTGTTGCATTTTCACCATTTAGATGAGCATCTTTGTGTCACTCAAAAAGTGGAAGAAATTGCATATACTGTAGCCATAATTTGTAGCACAGATTGTTGGATGAAATACAAACTAACCTTGCTTACTTATTTCAAAGCGAGGGCACATATTTCAGCCTTGTGGAAAAAAAACGGACAAAGAGTTGAAATTCCACAAGGCAGTGACAAAAAGCTTACAGCACCTGGTATTCCCAGGCGGTCTCCCATCCAAGTACTAACCAGGCCCGACCCTGCTTAGCTTCCGAGATCAGACGAGATCAGGCGTACTCAGGCCGGTGTGGCCGTAAGCGAGAAACAATCTCTTGCTGCACTATGTAAAGTCAAAGTGAGCCTGATTAACAGCTGTTGCATTTTCACCATTTAGATAAGCATCTTTGTGTCACTCAAAAAGTGGAAGAAATTGCATATACTGTAGCCATAATTTGTAGCACAGATTGTTGGATGAAATACAAACTAACCTTGCTTACTTATTTCAAAGCGAGGGCACATATTTCAGCCTTGTGGAAAAAAAACGGACAAAGAGTTGAAATTCCACAAGGCAGTGACAAAAAGCTTACAGCACCTGGTATTCCCAGGCGGTCTCCCATCCAAGTACTAACCAGGCCCGACCCTGCTTAGCTTCCGAGATCAGACGAGATCAGGCGTACTCAGGCCGGTGTGGCCGTAAGCGAGAAACAATCTCTTGCTGCACTATGTAAAGTCAAAGTGAGCCTGATTAACAGCTGTTGCATTTTCACCATTTAGATAAGCATCTTTGTGTCACTCAAAAAGTGGAAGAAATTGCATATACTGTAGCCATAATTTGTAGCACAGATTGTTGGATGAAATACAAACTAACCTTGCTTACTTATTTCAAAGCGAGGGCACATATTTCAGCCTTGTGGAAAAAAAACGGACAAAGAGTTGAAATTCCACAAGGCAGTGACAAAAAGCTTACAGCACCTGGTATTCCCAGGCGGTCTCCCATCCAAGTACTAACCAGGCCCGACCCTGCTTAGCTTCCGAGATCAGACGAGATCAGGCGTACTCAGGCCGGTGTGGCCGTAAGCGAGAAACAATCTCTTGCTGCACTATGTAAAGTCAAAGTGAGCCTGATTAACAGCTGTTGCATTTTCACCATTTAGATAAGCATCTTTGTGTCACTCAAAAAGTGGAAGAAATTGCATATACTGTAGCCATAATTTGTAGCACAGATTGTTGGATGAAATACAAACTAACCTTGCTTACTTATTTCAAAGCGAGGGCACATATTTCAGCCTTGTGGAAAAAAAACGGACAAAGAGTTGAAATTCCACAAGGCAGTGACAAAAAGCTTACAGCACCTGGTATTCCCAGGCGGTCTCCCATCCAAGTACTAACCAGGCCCGACCCTGCTTAGCTTCCGAGATCAGACGAGATCAGGCGTACTCAGGCCGGTGTGGCCGTAAGCGAGAAACAATCTCTTGCTGCACTATGTAAAGTCAAAGTGAGCCTGATTAACAGCTGTTGCATTTTCACCATTTAGATAAGCATCTTTGTGTCACTCAAAAAGTGGAAGAAATTGCATATACTGTAGCCATAATTTGTAGCACAGATTGTTGGATGAAATACAAACTAACCTTGCTTACTTATTTCAAAGCGAGGGCACATATTTCAGCCTTGTGGAAAAAAAACGGACAAAGAGTTGAAATTCCACAAGGCAGTGACAAAAAGCTTACAGCACCTGGTATTCCCAGGCGGTCTCCCATCCAAGTACTAACCAGGCCCGACCCTGCTTAGCTTCCGAGATCAGACGAGATCAGGCGTACTCAGGCCGGTGTGGCCGTAAGCGAGAAACAATCTCTTGCTGCACTATGTAAAGTCAAAGTGAGCCTGATTAACAGCTGTTGCATTTTCACCATTTAGATAAGCATCTTTGTGTCACTCAAAAAGTGGAAGAAATTGCATATACTGTAGCCATAATTTGTAGCACAGATTGTTGGATGAAATACAAACTAACCTTGCTTACTTATTTCAAAGCGAGGGCACATATTTCAGCCTTGTGGAAAAAAAACGGACAAAGAGTTGAAATTCCACAAGGCAGTGACAAAAAGCTTACAGCACCTGGTATTCCCAGGCGGTCTCCCATCCAAGTACTAACCAGGCCCGACCCTGCTTAGCTTCCGAGATCAGACGAGATCAGGCGTACTCAGGCCGGTGTGGCCGTAAGCGAGAAACAATCTCTTGCTGCACTATGTAAAGTCAAAGTGAGCCTGATTAACAGCTGTTGCATTTTCACCATTTAGATGAGCATCTTTGTGTCACTCAAAAAGTGGAAGAAATTGCATATACTGTAGCCATAATTTGTAGCACAGATTGTTGGATGAAATACAAACTAACCTTGCTTACTTATTTCAAAGCGAGGGCACATATTTCAGCCTTGTGGAAAAAAAACGGACAAAGAGTTGAAATTCCACAAGGCAGTGACAAAAAGCTTACAGCACCTGGTATTCCCAGGCGGTCTCCCATCCAAGTACTAACCAGGCCCGACCCTGCTTAGCTTCCGAGATCAGACGAGATCAGGCGTACTCAGGCCGGTGTGGCCGTAAGCGAGAAACAATCTCTTGCTGCACTATGTAAAGTCAAAGTGAGCCTGATTAACAGCTGTTGCATTTTCACCATTTAGATAAGCATCTTTGTGTCACTCAAAAAGTGGAAGAAATTGCATATACTGTAGCCATAATTTGTAGCACAGATTGTTGGATGAAATACAAACTAACCTTGCTTACTTATTTCAAAGCGAGGGCACATATTTCAGCCTTGTGGAAAAAAAACGGACAAAGAGTTGAAATTCCACAAGGCAGTGACAAAAAGCTTACAGCACCTGGTATTCCCAGGCGGTCTCCCATCCAAG
This sequence comes from Oncorhynchus mykiss, assembly GCF_057628025.1. Taxonomy (NCBI): domain Eukaryota; kingdom Metazoa; phylum Chordata; class Actinopteri; order Salmoniformes; family Salmonidae; genus Oncorhynchus; species Oncorhynchus mykiss. Next base: position 5,943,953 of record NC_143041.1, read on the forward strand.
TACTAACCAGGCCCGACCCTGCTTAGCTTCCGAGATCAGACGAGATCAGGCGTACTCAGGCCGGTGTGGCCGTAAGCGAGAAACAATCTCTTGCTGCACTATGTAAAGTCAAAGTGAGCCTGATTAACAGCTGTTGCATTTTCACCATTTAGATAAGCATCTTTGTGTCACTCAAAAAGTGGAAGAAATTGCATATACTGTAGCCATAATTTGTAGCACAGATTGTTGGATGAAATACAAACTAACCTTGCTTACTTATTTCAAAGCGAGGGCACATATTTCAGCCTTGTGGAAAAAAAACGGACAAAGAGTTGAAATTCCACAAGGCAGTGACAAAAAGCTTACAGCACCTGGTATTCCCAGGCGGTCTCCCATCCAAGTACTAACCAGGCCCGACCCTGCTTAGCTTCCGAGATCAGACGAGATCAGGCGTACTCAGGCCGGTGTGGCCGTAAGCGAGAAACAATCTCTTGCTGCACTATGTAAAGTCAAAGTGAGCCTGATTAACAGCTGTTGCATTTTCACCATTTAGATAAGCATCTTTGTGTCACTCAAAAAGTGGAAGAAATTGCATATACTGTAGCCATAATTTGTAGCACAGATTGTTGGATGAAATACAAACTAACCTTGCTTACTTATTTCAAAGCGAGGGCACATATTTCAGCCTTGTGGAAAAAAAACGGACAAAGAGTTGAAATTCCACAAGGCAGTGACAAAAAGCTTACAGCACCTGGTATTCCCAGGCGGTCTCCCATCCAAGTACTAACCAGGCCCGACCCTGCTTAGCTTCCGAGATCAGACGAGATCAGGCGTACTCAGGCCGGTGTGGCCGTAAGCGAGAAACAATCTCTTGCTGCACTATGTAAAGTCAAAGTGAGCCTGATTAACAGCTGTTGCATTTTCACCATTTAGATAAGCATCTTTGTGTCACTCAAAAAGTGGAAGAAATTGCATATACTGTAGCCATAATTTGTAGCACAGATTGTTGGATGAAATACAAACTAACCTTGCTTACTTATTTCAAAGCGAGGGCACATATTTCAGCCTTGTGGAAAAAAAACGGACAAAGAGTTGAAATTCCACAAGGCAGTGACAAAAAGCTTACAGCACCTGGTATTCCCAGGCGGTCTCCCATCCAAGTACTAACCAGGCCCGACCCTGCTTAGCTTCCGAGATCAGACGAGATCAGGCGTACTCAGGCCGGTGTGGCCGTAAGCGAGAAACAATCTCTTGCTGCACTATGTAAAGTCAAAGTGAGCCTGATTAACAGCTGTTGCATTTTCACCATTTAGATAAGCATCTTTGTGTCACTCAAAAAGTGGAAGAAATTGCATATACTGTAGCCATAATTTGTAGCACAGATTGTTGGATGAAATACAAACTAACCTTGCTTACTTATTTCAAAGCGAGGGCACATATTTCAGCCTTGTGGAAAAAAAACGGACAAAGAGTTGAAATTCCACAAGGCAGTGACAAAAAGCTTACAGCACCTGGTATTCCCAGGCGGTCTCCCATCCAAGTACTAACCAGGCCCGACCCTGCTTAGCTTCCGAGATCAGACGAGATCAGGCGTACTCAGGCCGGTGTGGCCGTAAGCGAGAAACAATCTCTTGCTGCACTATGTAAAGTCAAAGTGAGCCTGATTAACAGCTGTTGCATTTTCACCATTTAGATAAGCATCTTTGTGTCACTCAAAAAGTGGAAGAAATTGCATATACTGTAGCCATAATTTGTAGCACAGATTGTTGGATGAAATACAAACTAACCTTGCTTACTTATTTCAAAGCGAGGGCACATATTTCAGCCTTGTGGAA
>NC_143041.1:5945866-6020866 GCF_057628025.1 Oncorhynchus mykiss
AGTACGCCTGATCTCGTCTGATCTCGGAAGCTAAGCAGGGTCGGGCCTGGTTAGTACTTGGATGGGAGACCGCCTGGGAATACCAGGTGCTGTAAGCTTTTTGTCACTGCCTTGTGGAATTTCAACTCTTTGTCCGTTTTTTCCCACAAGGTTGAAATATGTGCCCTCGCTTTGAAATAAGTAAGCAAGGTTAGTTTGTATTTCATCCAACAATCTGTGCTACAGTATATGCAATTTCTTCCACTTTTTGAGTGACACAAAGATGCTTATCTAAATGGTGAAAATGCAACAGCTGTTAATCAGGCTCACTTTGACTTTACATAGTGCAGCAAGAGATTGTTTCTCGCTTACGGCCACACCGGCCTGAGTACGCCTGATCTCGTCTGATCTCGGAAGCTAAGCAGGGTCGGGCCTGGTTAGTACTTGGATGGGAGACCGCCTGGGAATACCAGGTGCTGTAAGCTTTTTGTCACTGCCTTGTGGAATTTCAACTCTTTGTCCGTTTTTTCCCACAAGGTTGAAATATGTGCCCTCGCTTTGAAATAAGTAAGCAAGGTTAGTTTGTATTTCATCCAACAATCTGTGCTACAAATTATGGCTACAGTATATGCAATTTCTTCCACTTTTTGAGTGACACAAAGATGCTTATCTAAATGGTGAAAATGCAACAGCTGTTAATCAGGCTCACTTTGACTTTACATAGTGCAGCAAGAGATTGTTTCTCGCTTACGGCCACACCGGCCTGAGTACGCCTGATCTCGTCTGATCTCGGAAGCTAAGCAGGGTCGGGCCTGGTTAGTACTTGGATGGGAGACCGCCTGGGAATACCAGGTGCTGTAAGCTTTTTGTCACTGCCTTGTGGAATTTCAACTCTTTGTCCGTTTTTTCCCACAAGGTTGAAATATGTGCCCTCGCTTTGAAATAAGTAAGCAAGGTTAGTTTGTATTTCATCCAACAATCTGTGCTACAAATTATGGCTACAGTATATGCAATTTCTTCCACTTTTTGAGTGACACAAAGATGCTTATCTAAATGGTGAAAATGCAACAGCTGTTAATCAGGCTCACTTTGACTTTACATAGTGCAGCAAGAGATTGTTTCTCGCTTACGGCCACACCGGCCTGAGTACGCCTGATCTCGTCTGATCTCGGAAGCTAAGCAGGGTCGGGCCTGGTTAGTACTTGGATGGGAGACCGCCTGGGAATACCAGGTGCTGTAAGCTTTTTGTCACTGCCTTGTGGAATTTCAACTCTTTGTCCGTTTTTTCCCACAAGGTTGAAATATGTGCCCTCGCTTTGAAATAAGTAAGCAAGGTTAGTTTGTATTTCATCCAACAATCTGTGCTACAGTATATGCAATTTCTTCCACTTTTTGAGTGACACAAAGATGCTTATCTAAATGGTGAAAATGCAACAGCTGTTAATCAGGCTCACTTTGACTTTACATAGTGCAGCAAGAGATTGTTTCTCGCTTACGGCCACACCGGCCTGAGTACGCCTGATCTCGTCTGATCTCGGAAGCTAAGCAGGGTCGGGCCTGGTTAGTACTTGGATGGGAGACCGCCTGGGAATACCAGGTGCTGTAAGCTTTTTGTCACTGCCTTGTGGAATTTCAACTCTTTGTCCGTTTTTTCCCACAAGGTTGAAATATGTGCCCTCGCTTTGAAATAAGTAAGCAGGGTTAGTTTGTATTTCATCCAACAATCTGTGCTACAAATTATGGCTACAGTATATGCAATTTCTTCCACTTTTTGAGTGACACAAAGATGCTTATCTAAATGGTGAAAATGCAACAGCTGTTAATCAGGCTCACTTTGACTTTACATAGTGCAGCAAGAGATTGTTTCTCGCTTATGGCTACACCGGCCTGAGTACGCCTGATCTCGTCTGATCTCGGAAGCTAAGCAGGGTCGGGCCTGGTTAGTACTTGGATGGGAGACCGCCTGGGAATACCAGGTGCTGTAAGCTTTTTGTCACTGCCTTGTGGAATTTCAACTCTTTGTCCGTTTTTTCCCACAAGGTTGAAATATGTGCCCTCGCTTTGAAATAAGTAAGCAAGGTTAGTTTGTATTTCATCCAACAATCTGTGCTACAGTATATGCAATTTCTTCCGCTTTTTGAGTGACACAAAGATGCTTATCTAAATGGTGAAAATGCAACAGCTGTTAATCAGGCTCACTTTGACTTTACATAGTGCAGCAAGAGATTGTTTCTCGCTTACGGCCACACCGGCCTGAGTACGCCTGATCTCGTCTGATCTCGGAAGCTAAGCAGGGTCGGGCCTGGTTAGTACTTGGATGGGAGACCGCCTGGGAATACCAGGTGCTGTAAGCTTTTTGTCACTGCCTTGTGGAATTTCAACTCTTTGTCCGTTTTTTCCCACAAGGTTGAAATATGTGCCCTCGCTTTGAAATAAGTAAGCAAGGTTAGTTTGTATTTCATCCAACAATCTGTGCTACAGTATATGCAATTTCTTCCACTTTTTGAGTGACACAAAGATGCTTATCTAAATGGTGAAAATGCAACAGCTGTTAATCAGGCTCACTTTGACTTTACATAGTGCAGCAAGAGCTTGTTTCTCGCTTACGGCCACACCGGCCTGAGTACGCCTGATCTCGTCTGATCTCGGAAGCTAAGCAGGGTCGGGCCTGGTTAGTACTTGGATGGGAGACCGCCTGGGAATACCAGGTGCTGTAAGCTTTTTGTCACTGCCTTGTGGAATTTCAACTCTTTGTCCGTTTTTTCCCACAAGGTTGAAATATGTGCCCTCGCTTTGAAATAAGTAAGCAAGGTTAGTTTGTATTTCATCCAACAATCTGTGCTACAGTATATGCAATTTCTTCCACTTTTTGAGTGACACAAAGATGCTTATCTAAATGGTGAAAATGCAACAGCTGTTAATCAGGCTCACTTTGACTTTACATAGTGCAGCAAGAGATTGTTTCTCGCTTACGGCCACACCGGCCTGAGTACGCCTGATCTCGTCTGATCTCGGAAGCTAAGCAGGGTCGGGCCTGGTTAGTACTTGGATGGGAGACCGCCTGGGAATACCAGGTGCTGTAAGCTTTTTGTCACTGCCTTGTGGAATTTCAACTCTTTGTCCGTTTTTTCCCACAAGGTTGAAATATGTGCCCTCGCTTTGAAATAAGTAAGCAAGGTTAGTTTGTATTTCATCCAACAATCTGTGCTACAGTATATGCAATTTCTTCCACTTTTTGAGTGACACAAAGATGCTTATCTAAATGGTGAAAATGCAACAGCTGTTAATCAGGCTCACTTTGACTTTACATAGTGCAGCAAGAGATTGTTTCTCGCTTACGGCCACACCGGCCTGAGTACGCCTGATCTCGTCTGATCTCGGAAGCTAAGCAGGGTCGGGCCTGGTTAGTACTTGGATGGGAGACCGCCTGGGAATACCAGGTGCTGTAAGCTTTTTGTCACTGCCTTGTGGAATTTCAACTCTTTGTCCGTTTTTTCCCACAAGGTTGAAATATGTGCCCTCGCTTTGAAATAAGTAAGCAGGGTTAGTTTGTATTTCATCCAACAATCTGTGCTACAAATTATGGCTACAGTATATGCAATTTCTTCCACTTTTTGAGTGACACAAAGATGCTTATCTAAATGGTGAAAATGCAACAGCTGTTAATCAGGCTCACTTTGACTTTACATAGTGCAGCAAGAGATTGTTTCTCGCTTACGGCCACACCGGCCTGAGTACGCCTGATCTCGTCTGATCTCGGAAGCTAAGCAGGGTCGGGCCTGGTTAGTACTTGGATGGGAGACCGCCTGGGAATACCAGGTGCTGTAAGCTTTTTGTCACTGCCTTGTGGAATTTCAACTCTTTGTCCGTTTTTTCCCACAAGGTTGAAATATGTGCCCTCGCTTTGAAATAAGTAAGCAAGGTTAGTTTGTATTTCATCCAACAATCTGTGCTACAGTATATGCAATTTCTTCCACTTTTTGAGTGACACAAAGATGCTTATCTAAATGGTGAAAATGCAACAGCTGTTAATCAGGCTCACTTTGACTTTACATAGTGCAGCAAGAGATTGTTTCTCGCTTACGGCCACACCGGCCTGAGTACGCCTGATCTCGTCTGATCTCGGAAGCTAAGCAGGGTCGGGCCTGGTTAGTACTTGGATGGGAGACCGCCTGGGAATACCAGGTGCTGTAAGCTTTTTGTCACTGCCTTGTGGAATTTCAACTCTTTGTCCGTTTTTTCCCACAAGGTTGAAATATGTGCCCTCGCTTTGAAATAAGTAAGCAAGGTTAGTTTGTATTTCATCCAACAATCTGTGCTACAGTATATGCAATTTCTTCCACTTTTTGAGTGACACAAAGATGCTTATCTAAATGGTGAAAATGCAACAGCTGTTAATCAGGCTCACTTTGACTTTACATAGTGCAGCAAGAGATTGTTTCTCGCTTACGGCCACACCGGCCTGAGTACGCCTGATCTCGTCTGATCTCGGAAGCTAAGCAGGGTCGGGCCTGGTTAGTACTTGGATGGGAGACCGCCTGGGAATACCAGGTGCTGTAAGCTTTTTGTCACTGCCTTGTGGAATTTCAACTCTTTGTCCGTTTTTTCCCACAAGGTTGAAATATGTGCCCTCGCTTTGAAATAAGTAAGCAAGGTTAGTTTGTATTTCATCCAACAATCTGTGCTACAGTATATGCAATTTCTTCCACTTTTTGAGTGACACAAAGATGCTTATCTAAATGGTGAAAATGCAACAGCTGTTAATCAGGCTCACTTTGACTTTACATAGTGCAGCAAGAGATTGTTTCTCGCTTACGGCCACACCGGCCTGAGTACGCCTGATCTCGTCTGATCTCGGAAGCTAAGCAGGGTCGGGCCTGGTTAGTACTTGGATGGGAGACCGCCTGGGAATACCAGGTGCTGTAAGCTTTTTGTCACTGCCTTGTGGAATTTCAACTCTTTGTCCGTTTTTTCCCACAAGGTTGAAATATGTGCCCTCGCTTTGAAATAAGTAAGCAAGGTTAGTTTGTATTTCATCCAACAATCTGTGCTACAGTATATGCAATTTCTTCCACTTTTTGAGTGACACAAAGATGCTTATCTAAATGGTGAAAATGCAACAGCTGTTAATCAGGCTCACTTTGACTTTACATAGTGCAGCAAGAGATTGTTTCTCGCTTACGGCCACACCGGCCTGAGTACGCCTGATCTCGTCTGATCTCGGAAGCTAAGCAGGGTCGGGCCTGGTTAGTACTTGGATGGGAGACCGCCTGGGAATACCAGGTGCTGTAAGCTTTTTGTCACTGCCTTGTGGAATTTCAACTCTTTGTCCGTTTTTTCCCACAAGGTTGAAATATGTGCCCTCGCTTTGAAATAAGTAAGCAAGGTTAGTTTGTATTTCATCCAACAATCTGTGCTACAGTATATGCAATTTCTTCCACTTTTTGAGTGACACAAAGATGCTTATCTAAATGGTGAAAATGCAACAGCTGTTAATCAGGCTCACTTTGACTTTACATAGTGCAGCAAGAGATTGTTTCTCGCTTACGGCCACACCGGCCTGAGTACGCCTGATCTCGTCTGATCTCGGAAGCTAAGCAGGGTCGGGCCTGGTTAGTACTTGGATGGGAGACCGCCTGGGAATACCAGGTGCTGTAAGCTTTTTGTCACTGCCTTGTGGAATTTCAACTCTTTGTCCGTTTTTTCCCACAAGGTTGAAATATGTGCCCTCGCTTTGAAATAAGTAAGCAGGGTTAGTTTGTATTTCATCCAACAATCTGTGCTACAAATTATGGCTACAGTATATGCAATTTCTTCCACTTTTTGAGTGACACAAAGATGCTTATCTAAATGGTGAAAATGCAACAGCTGTTAATCAGGCTCACTTTGACTTTACATAGTGCAGCAAGAGATTGTTTCTCGCTTACGGCCACACCGGCCTGAGTACGCCTGATCTCGTCTGATCTCGGAAGCTAAGCAGGGTCGGGCCTGGTTAGTACTTGGATGGGAGACCGCCTGGGAATACCAGGTGCTGTAAGCTTTTTGTCACTGCCTTGTGGAATTTCAACTCTTTGTCCGTTTTTTCCCACAAGGTTGAAATATGTGCCCTCGCTTTGAAATAAGTAAGCAAGGTTAGTTTGTATTTCATCCAACAATCTGTGCTACAGTATATGCAATTTCTTCCACTTTTTGAGTGACACAAAGATGCTTATCTAAATGGTGAAAATGCAACAGCTGTTAATCAGGCTCACTTTGACTTTACATAGTGCAGCAAGAGATTGTTTCTCGCTTACGGCCACACCGGCCTGAGTACGCCTGATCTCGTCTGATCTCGGAAGCTAAGCAGGGTCGGGCCTGGTTAGTACTTGGATGGGAGACCGCCTGGGAATACCAGGTGCTGTAAGCTTTTTGTCACTGCCTTGTGGAATTTCAACTCTTTGTCCGTTTTTTCCCACAAGGTTGAAATATGTGCCCTCGCTTTGAAATAAGTAAGCAAGGTTAGTTTGTATTTCATCCAACAATCTGTGCTACAGTATATGCAATTTCTTCCACTTTTTGAGTGACACAAAGATGCTTATCTAAATGGTGAAAATGCAACAGCTGTTAATCAGGCTCACTTTGACTTTACATAGTGCAGCAAGAGATTGTTTCTCGCTTACGGCCACACCGGCCTGAGTACGCCTGATCTCGTCTGATCTCGGAAGCTAAGCAGGGTCGGGCCTGGTTAGTACTTGGATGGGAGACCGCCTGGGAATACCAGGTGCTGTAAGCTTTTTGTCACTGCCTTGTGGAATTTCAACTCTTTGTCCGTTTTTTCCCACAAGGTTGAAATATGTGCCCTCGCTTTGAAATAAGTAAGCAAGGTTAGTTTGTATTTCATCCAACAATCTGTGCTACAGTATATGCAATTTCTTCCACTTTTTGAGTGACACAAAGATGCTTATCTAAATGGTGAAAATGCAACAGCTGTTAATCAGGCTCACTTTGACTTTACATAGTGCAGCAAGAGATTGTTTCTCGCTTACGGCCACACCGGCCTGAGTACGCCTGATCTCGTCTGATCTCGGAAGCTAAGCAGGGTCGGGCCTGGTTAGTACTTGGATGGGAGACCGCCTGGGAATACCAGGTGCTGTAAGCTTTTTGTCACTGCCTTGTGGAATTTCAACTCTTTGTCCGTTTTTTCCCACAAGGTTGAAATATGTGCCCTCGCTTTGAAATAAGTAAGCAAGGTTAGTTTGTATTTCATCCAACAATCTGTGCTACAGTATATGCAATTTCTTCCACTTTTTGAGTGACACAAAGATGCTTATCTAAATGGTGAAAATGCAACAGCTGTTAATCAGGCTCACTTTGACTTTACATAGTGCAGCAAGAGATTGTTTCTCGCTTACGGCCACACCGGCCTGAGTACGCCTGATCTCGTCTGATCTCGGAAGCTAAGCAGGGTCGGGCCTGGTTAGTACTTGGATGGGAGACCGCCTGGGAATACCAGGTGCTGTAAGCTTTTTGTCACTGCCTTGTGGAATTTCAACTCTTTGTCCGTTTTTTCCCACAAGGTTGAAATATGTGCCCTCGCTTTGAAATAAGTAAGCAAGGTTAGTTTGTATTTCATCCAACAATCTGTGCTACAGTATATGCAATTTCTTCCACTTTTTGAGTGACACAAAGATGCTTATCTAAATGGTGAAAATGCAACAGCTGTTAATCAGGCTCACTTTGACTTTACATAGTGCAGCAAGAGATTGTTTCTCGCTTACGGCCACACCGGCCTGAGTACGCCTGATCTCGTCTGATCTCGGAAGCTAAGCAGGGTCGGGCCTGGTTAGTACTTGGATGGGAGACCGCCTGGGAATACCAGGTGCTGTAAGCTTTTTGTCACTGCCTTGTGGAATTTCAACTCTTTGTCCGTTTTTTCCCACAAGGTTGAAATATGTGCCCTCGCTTTGAAATAAGTAAGCAAGGTTAGTTTGTATTTCATCCAACAATCTGTGCTACAGTATATGCAATTTCTTCCACTTTTTGAGTGACACAAAGATGCTTATCTAAATGGTGAAAATGCAACAGCTGTTAATCAGGCTCACTTTGACTTTACATAGTGCAGCAAGAGATTGTTTCTCGCTTACGGCCACACCGGCCTGAGTACGCCTGATCTCGTCTGATCTCGGAAGCTAAGCAGGGTCGGGCCTGGTTAGTACTTGGATGGGAGACCGCCTGGGAATACCAGGTGCTGTAAGCTTTTTGTCACTGCCTTGTGGAATTTCAACTCTTTGTCCGTTTTTTCCCACAAGGTTGAAATATGTGCCCTCGCTTTGAAATAAGTAAGCAAGGTTAGTTTGTATTTCATCCAACAATCTGTGCTACAGTATATGCAATTTCTTCCACTTTTTGAGTGACACAAAGATGCTTATCTAAATGGTGAAAATGCAACAGCTGTTAATCAGGCTCACTTTGACTTTACATAGTGCAGCAAGAGATTGTTTCTCGCTTACGGCCACACCGGCCTGAGTACGCCTGATCTCGTCTGATCTCGGAAGCTAAGCAGGGTCGGGCCTGGTTAGTACTTGGATGGGAGACCGCCTGGGAATACCAGGTGCTGTAAGCTTTTTGTCACTGCCTTGTGGAATTTCAACTCTTTGTCCGTTTTTTCCCACAAGGTTGAAATATGTGCCCTCGCTTTGAAATAAGTAAGCAAGGTTAGTTTGTATTTCATCCAACAATCTGTGCTACAGTATATGCAATTTCTTCCACTTTTTGAGTGACACAAAGATGCTTATCTAAATGGTGAAAATGCAACAGCTGTTAATCAGGCTCACTTTGACTTTACATAGTGCAGCAAGAGATTGTTTCTCGCTTACGGCCACACCGGCCTGAGTACGCCTGATCTCGTCTGATCTCGGAAGCTAAGCAGGGTCGGGCCTGGTTAGTACTTGGATGGGAGACCGCCTGGGAATACCAGGTGCTGTAAGCTTTTTGTCACTGCCTTGTGGAATTTCAACTCTTTGTCCGTTTTTTCCCACAAGGTTGAAATATGTGCCCTCGCTTTGAAATAAGTAAGCAAGGTTAGTTTGTATTTCATCCAACAATCTGTGCTACAGTATATGCAATTTCTTCCACTTTTTGAGTGACACAAAGATGCTTATCTAAATGGTGAAAATGCAACAGCTGTTAATCAGGCTCACTTTGACTTTACATAGTGCAGCAAGAGATTGTTTCTCACTTACGGCCACACCGGCCTGAGTACGCCTGATCTCGTCTGATCTCGGAAGCTAAGCAGGGTCGGGCCTGGTTAGTACTTGGATGGGAGACCGCCTGGGAATACCAGGTGCTGTAAGCTTTTTGTCACTGCCTTGTGGAATTTCAACTCTTTGTCCGTTTTTTCCCACAAGGTTGAAATATGTGCCCTCGCTTTGAAATAAGTAAGCAAGGTTAGTTTGTATTTCATCCAACAATCTGTGCTACAGTATATGCAATTTCTTCCACTTTTTGAGTGACACAAAGATGCTTATCTAAATGGTGAAAATGCAACAGCTGTTAATCAGGCTCACTTTGACTTTACATAGTGCAGCAAGAGATTGTTTCTCGCTTACGGCCACACCGGCCTGAGTACGCCTGATCTCGTCTGATCTCGGAAGCTAAGCAGGGTCGGGCCTGGTTAGTACTTGGATGGGAGACCGCCTGGGAATACCAGGTGCTGTAAGCTTTTTGTCACTGCCTTGTGGAATTTCAACTCTTTGTCCGTTTTTTCCCACAAGGTTGAAATATGTGCCCTCGCTTTGAAATAAGTAAGCAAGGTTAGTTTGTATTTCATCCAACAATCTGTGCTACAGTATATGCAATTTCTTCCACTTTTTGAGTGACACAAAGATGCTTATCTAAATGGTGAAAATGCAACAGCTGTTAATCAGGCTCACTTTGACTTTACATAGTGCAGCAAGAGATTGTTTCTCGCTTACGGCCACACCGGCCTGAGTACGCCTGATCTCGTCTGATCTCGGAAGCTAAGCAGGGTCGGGCCTGGTTAGTACTTGGATGGGAGACCGCCTGGGAATACCAGGTGCTGTAAGCTTTTTGTCACTGCCTTGTGGAATTTCAACTCTTTGTCCGTTTTTTCCCACAAGGTTGAAATATGTGCCCTCGCTTTGAAATAAGTAAGCAAGGTTAGTTTGTATTTCATCCAACAATCTGTGCTACAGTATATGCAATTTCTTCCACTTTTTGAGTGACACAAAGATGCTTATCTAAATGGTGAAAATGCAACAGCTGTTAATCAGGCTCACTTTGACTTTACATAGTGCAGCAAGAGATTGTTTCTCACTTACGGCCACACCGGCCTGAGTACGCCTGATCTCGTCTGATCTCGGAAGCTAAGCAGGGTCGGGCCTGGTTAGTACTTGGATGGGAGACCGCCTGGGAATACCAGGTGCTGTAAGCTTTTTGTCACTGCCTTGTGGAATTTCAACTCTTTGTCCGTTTTTTCCCACAAGGTTGAAATATGTGCCCTCGCTTTGAAATAAGTAAGCAAGGTTAGTTTGTATTTCATCCAACAATCTGTGCTACAGTATATGCAATTTCTTCCACTTTTTGAGTGACACAAAGATGCTTATCTAAATGGTGAAAATGCAACAGCTGTTAATCAGGCTCACTTTGACTTTACATAGTGCAGCAAGAGATTGTTTCTCACTTACGGCCACACCGGCCTGAGTACGCCTGATCTCGTCTGATCTCGGAAGCTAAGCAGGGTCGGGCCTGGTTAGTACTTGGATGGGAGACCGCCTGGGAATACCAGGTGCTGTAAGCTTTTTGTCACTGCCTTGTGGAATTTCAACTCTTTGTCCGTTTTTTCCCACAAGGTTGAAATATGTGCCCTCGCTTTGAAATAAGTAAGCAAGGTTAGTTTGTATTTCATCCAACAATCTGTGCTACAGTATATGCAATTTCTTCCACTTTTTGAGTGACACAAAGATGCTTATCTAAATGGTGAAAATGCAACAGCTGTTAATCAGGCTCACTTTGACTTTACATAGTGCAGCAAGAGATTGTTTCTCGCTTACGGCCACACCGGCCTGAGTACGCCTGATCTCGTCTGATCTCGGAAGCTAAGCAGGGTCGGGCCTGGTTAGTACTTGGATGGGAGACCGCCTGGGAATACCAGGTGCTGTAAGCTTTTTGTCACTGCCTTGTGGAATTTCAACTCTTTGTCCGTTTTTTCCCACAAGGTTGAAATATGTGCCCTCGCTTTGAAATAAGTAAGCAAGGTTAGTTTGTATTTCATCCAACAATCTGTGCTACAGTATATGCAATTTCTTCCACTTTTTGAGTGACACAAAGATGCTTATCTAAATGGTGAAAATGCAACAGCTGTTAATCAGGCTCACTTTGACTTTACATAGTGCAGCAAGAGATTGTTTCTCGCTTACGGCCACACCGGCCTGAGTACGCCTGATCTCGTCTGATCTCGGAAGCTAAGCAGGGTCGGGCCTGGTTAGTACTTGGATGGGAGACCGCCTGGGAATACCAGGTGCTGTAAGCTTTTTGTCACTGCCTTGTGGAATTTCAACTCTTTGTCCGTTTTTTCCCACAAGGTTGAAATATGTGCCCTCGCTTTGAAATAAGTAAGCAAGGTTAGTTTGTATTTCATCCAACAATCTGTGCTACAAATTATGGCTACAGTATATGCAATTTCTTCCACTTTTTGAGTGACACAAAGATGCTTATCTAAATGGTGAAAATGCAACAGCTGTTAATCAGGCTCACTTTGACTTTACATAGTGCAGCAAGAGATTGTTTCTCGCTTACGGCCACACCGGCCTGAGTACGCCTGATCTCGTCTGATCTCGGAAGCTAAGCAGGGTCGGGCCTGGTTAGTACTTGGATGGGAGACCGCCTGGGAATACCAGGTGCTGTAAGCTTTTTGTCACTGCCTTGTGGAATTTCAACTCTTTGTCCGTTTTTTCCCACAAGGTTGAAATATGTGCCCTCGCTTTGAAATAAGTAAGCAAGGTTAGTTTGTATTTCATCCAACAATCTGTGCTACAAATTATGGCTACAGTATATGCAATTTCTTCCACTTTTTGAGTGACACAAAGATGCTTATCTAAATGGTGAAAATGCAACAGCTTTTAATCAGGCTCACTTTGACTTTACATAGTGCAGCAAGAGATTGTTTCTTGCTTACGGCCACACCGGCCTGAGTACGCCTGATCTCGTCTGATCTCGGAAGCTAAGCAGGGTCGGGCCTGGTTAGTACTTGGATGGGAGACCGCCTGGGAATACCAGGTGCTGTAAGCTTTTTGTCACTGCCTTGTGGAATTTCAACTCTTTGTCCGTTTTTTCCCACAAGGTTGAAATATGTGCCCTCGCTTTGAAATAAGTAAGCAAGGTTAGTTTGTATTTCATCCAACAATCTGTGCTACAGTATATGCAATTTCTTCCACTTTTTGAGTGACACAAAGATGCTTATCTAAATGGTGAAAATGCAACAGCTGTTAATCAGGCTCACTTTGACTTTACATAGTGCAGCAAGAGATTGTTTCTCGCTTACGGCCACACCGGCCTGAGTACGCCTGATCTCGTCTGATCTCGGAAGCTAAGCAGGGTCGGGCCTGGTTAGTACTTGGATGGGAGACCGCCTGGGAATACCAGGTGCTGTAAGCTTTTTGTCACTGCCTTGTGGAATTTCAACTCTTTGTCCGTTTTTTCCCACAAGGTTGAAATATGTGCCCTCGCTTTGAAATAAGTAAGCAAGGTTAGTTTGTATTTCATCCAACAATCTGTGCTACAGTATATGCAATTTCTTCCACTTTTTGAGTGACACAAAGATGCTTATCTAAATGGTGAAAATGCAACAGCTGTTAATCAGGCTCACTTTGACTTTACATAGTGCAGCAAGAGATTGTTTCTCGCTTACGGCCACACCGGCCTGAGTACGCCTGATCTCGTCTGATCTCGGAAGCTAAGCAGGGTCGGGCCTGGTTAGTACTTGGATGGGAGACCGCCTGGGAATACCAGGTGCTGTAAGCTTTTTGTCACTGCCTTGTGGAATTTCAACTCTTTGTCCGTTTTTTCCCACAAGGTTGAAATATGTGCCCTCGCTTTGAAATAAGTAAGCAAGGTTAGTTTGTATTTCATCCAACAATCTGTGCTACAGTATATGCAATTTCTTCCACTTTTTGAGTGACACAAAGATGCTTATCTAAATGGTGAAAATGCAACAGCTGTTAATCAGGCTCACTTTGACTTTACATAGTGCAGCAAGAGATTGTTTCTCGCTTACGGCCACACCGGCCTGAGTACGCCTGATCTCGTCTGATCTCGGAAGCTAAGCAGGGTCGGGCCTGGTTAGTACTTGGATGGGAGACCGCCTGGGAATACCAGGTGCTGTAAGCTTTTTGTCACTGCCTTGTGGAATTTCAACTCTTTGTCCGTTTTTTCCCACAAGGTTGAAATATGTGCCCTCGCTTTGAAATAAGTAAGCAAGGTTAGTTTGTATTTCATCCAACAATCTGTGCTACAGTATATGCAATTTCTTCCACTTTTTGAGTGACACAAAGATGCTTATCTAAATGGTGAAAATGCAACAGCTGTTAATCAGGCTCACTTTGACTTTACATAGTGCAGCAAGAGATTGTTTCTCGCTTACGGCCACACCGGCCTGAGTACGCCTGATCTCGTCTGATCTCGGAAGCTAAGCAGGGTCGGGCCTGGTTAGTACTTGGATGGGAGACCGCCTGGGAATACCAGGTGCTGTAAGCTTTTTGTCACTGCCTTGTGGAATTTCAACTCTTTGTCCGTTTTTTCCCACAAGGTTGAAATATGTGCCCTCGCTTTGAAATAAGTAAGCAAGGTTAGTTTGTATTTCATCCAACAATCTGTGCTACAGTATATGCAATTTCTTCCACTTTTTGAGTGACACAAAGATGCTTATCTAAATGGTGAAAATGCAACAGCTGTTAATCAGGCTCACTTTGACTTTACATAGTGCAGCAAGAGATTGTTTCTCGCTTACGGCCACACCGGCCTGAGTACGCCTGATCTCTTCTGATCTCGGAAGCTAAGCAGGGTCGGGCCTGGTTAGTACTTGGATGGGAGACCGCCTGGGAATACCAGGTGCTGTAAGCTTTTTGTCACTGCCTTGTGGAATTTCAACTCTTTGTCCGTTTTTTCCCACAAGGTTGAAATATGTGCCCTCGCTTTGAAATAAGTAAGCAAGGTTAGTTTGTATTTCATCCAACAATCTGTGCTACAGTATATGCAATTTCTTCCACTTTTTGAGTGACACAAAGATGCTTATCTAAATGGTGAAAATGCAACAGCTGTTAATCAGGCTCACTTTGACTTTACATAGTGCAGCAAGAGATTGTTTCTCGCTTACGGCCACACCGGCCTGAGTACGCCTGATCTCGTCTGATCTCGGAAGCTAAGCAGGGTCGGGCCTGGTTAGTACTTGGATGGGAGACCGCCTGGGAATACCAGGTGCTGTAAGCTTTTTGTCACTGCCTTGTGGAATTTCAACTCTTTGTCCGTTTTTTCCCACAAGGTTGAAATATGTGCCCTCGCTTTGAAATAAGTAAGCAAGGTTAGTTTGTATTTCATCCAACAATCTGTGCTACAGTATATGCAATTTCTTCCACTTTTTGAGTGACACAAAGATGCTTATCTAAATGGTGAAAATGCAACAGCTGTTAATCAGGCTCACTTTGACTTTACATAGTGCAGCAAGAGATTGTTTCTCGCTTACGGCCACACCGGCCTGAGTACGCCTGATCTCGTCTGATCTCGGAAGCTAAGCAGGGTCGGGCCTGGTTAGTACTTGGATGGGAGACCGCCTGGGAATACCAGGTGCTGTAAGCTTTTTGTCACTGCCTTGTGGAATTTCAACTCTTTGTCCGTTTTTTCCCACAAGGTTGAAATATGTGCCCTCGCTTTGAAATAAGTAAGCAAGGTTAGTTTGTATTTCATCCAACAATCTGTGCTACAGTATATGCAATTTCTTCCACTTTTTGAGTGACACAAAGATGCTTATCTAAATGGTGAAAATGCAACAGCTGTTAATCAGGCTCACTTTGACTTTACATAGTGCAGCAAGAGATTGTTTCTCGCTTACGGCCACACCGGCCTGAGTACGCCTGATCTCGTCTGATCTCGGAAGCTAAGCAGGGTCGGGCCTGGTTAGTACTTGGATGGGAGACCGCCTGGGAATACCAGGTGCTGTAAGCTTTTTGTCACTGCCTTGTGGAATTTCAACTCTTTGTCCGTTTTTTCCCACAAGGTTGAAATATGTGCCCTCGCTTTGAAATAAGTAAGCAAGGTTAGTTTGTATTTCATCCAACAATCTGTGCTACAGTATATGCAATTTCTTCCACTTTTTGAGTGACACAAAGATGCTTATCTAAATGGTGAAAATGCAACAGCTGTTAATCAGGCTCACTTTGACTTTACATAGTGCAGCAAGAGATTATTTCTCGCTTACGGCCACACCGGCCTGAGTACGCCTGATCTCGTCTGATCTCGGAAGCTAAGCAGGGTCGGGCCTGGTTAGTACTTGGATGGGAGACCGCCTGGGAATACCAGGTGCTGTAAGCTTTTTGTCACTGCCTTGTGGAATTTCAACTCTTTGTCCGTTTTTTCCCACAAGGTTGAAATATGTGCCCTCGCTTTGAAATAAGTAAGCAAGGTTAGTTTGTATTTCATCCAACAATCTATGCTACAGTATATGCAATTTCTTCCACTTTTTGAGTGACACAAAGATGCTTATCTAAATGGTGAAAATGCAACAGCTGTTAATCAGGCTCACTTTGACTTTACATAGTGCAGCAAGAGATTGCTTCTCGCTTACGGCCACACCGGCCTGAGTACGCCTGATCTCGTCTGATCTCGGAAGCTAAGCAGGGTCGGGCCTGGTTAGTACTTGGATGGGAGACCGCCTGGGAATACCAGGTGCTGTAAGCTTTTTGTCACTGCCTTGTGGAATTTCAACTCTTTGTCCGTTTTTTCCCACAAGGTTGAAATATGTGCCCTCGCTTTGAAATAAGTAAGCAAGGTTAGTTTGTATTTCATCCAACAATCTGTGCTACAGTATATGCAATTTCTTCCACTTTTTGAGTGACACAAAGATGCTTATCTAAATGGTGAAAATGCAACAGCTGTTAATCAGGCTCACTTTGACTTTACATAGTGCAGCAAGAGATTGTTTCTCGCTTACGGCCACACCGGCCTGAGTACGCCTGATCTCGTCTGATCTCGGAAGCTAAGCAGGGTCGGGCCTGGTTAGTACTTGGATGGGAGACCGCCTGGGAATACCAGGTGCTGTAAGCTTTTTGTCACTGCCTTGTGGAATTTCAACTCTTTGTCCGTTTTTTCCCACAAGGTTGAAATATGTGCCCTCGCTTTGAAATAAGTAAGCAAGGTTAGTTTGTATTTCATCCAACAATCTGTGCTACAGTATATGCAATTTCTTCCACTTTTTGAGTGACACAAAGATGCTTATCTAAATGGTGAAAATGCAACAGCTGTTAATCAGGCTCACTTTGACTTTACATAGTGCAGCAAGAGATTGTTTCTCGCTTACGGCCACACCGGCCTGAGTACGCCTGATCTCGTCTGATCTCGGAAGCTAAGCAGGGTCGGGCCTGGTTAGTACTTGGATGGGAGACCGCCTGGGAATACCAGGTGCTGTAAGCTTTTTGTCACTGCCTTGTGGAATTTCAACTCTTTGTCCGTTTTTTCCCACAAGGTTGAAATATGTGCCCTCGCTTTGAAATAAGTAAGCAAGGTTAGTTTGTATTTCATCCAACAATCTGTGCTACAGTATATGCAATTTCTTCCACTTTTTGAGTGACACAAAGATGCTTATCTAAATGGTGAAAATGCAACAGCTGTTAATCAGGCTCACTTTGACTTTACATAGTGCAGCAAGAGATTGTTTCTCGCTTACGGCCACACCGGCCTGAGTACGCCTGATCTCGTCTGATCTCGGAAGCTAAGCAGGGTCGGGCCTGGTTAGTACTTGGATGGGAGACCGCCTGGGAATACCAGGTGCTGTAAGCTTTTTGTCACTGCCTTGTGGAATTTCAACTCTTTGTCCGTTTTTTCCCACAAGGTTGAAATATGTGCCCTCGCTTTGAAATAAGTAAGCAGGGTTAGTTTGTATTTCATCCAACAATCTGTGCTACAAATTATGGCTACAGTATATGCAATTTCTTCCACTTTTTGAGTGACACAAAGATGCTTATCTAAATGGTGAAAATGCAACAGCTGTTAATCAGGCTCACTTTGACTTTACATAGTGCAGCAAGAGATTGTTTCTCGCTTACGGCCACACCGGCCTGAGTACGCCTGATCTCGTCTGATCTCGGAAGCTAAGCAGGGTCGGGCCTGGTTAGTACTTGGATGGGAGACCGCCTGGGAATACCAGGTGCTGTAAGCTTTTTGTCACTGCCTTGTGGAATTTCAACTCTTTGTCCGTTTTTTCCCACAAGGTTGAAATATGTGCCCTCGCTTTGAAATAAGTAAGCAAGGTTAGTTTGTATTTCATCCAACAATCTGTGCTACAGTATATGCAATTTCTTCCACTTTTTGAGTGACACAAAGATGCTTATCTAAATGGTGAAAATGCAACAGCTGTTAATCAGGCTCACTTTGACTTTACATAGTGCAGCAAGAGATTGTTTCTCGCTTACGGCCACACCGGCCTGAGTACGCCTGATCTCGTCTGATCTCGGAAGCTAAGCAGGGTCGGGCCTGGTTAGTACTTGGATGGGAGACCGCCTGGGAATACCAGGTGCTGTAAGCTTTTTGTCACTGCCTTGTGGAATTTCAACTCTTTGTCCGTTTTTTCCCACAAGGTTGAAATATGTGCCCTCGCTTTGAAATAAGTAAGCAAGGTTAGTTTGTATTTCATCCAACAATCTGTGCTACAGTATATGCAATTTCTTCCACTTTTTGAGTGACACAAAGATGCTTATCTAAATGGTGAAAATGCAACAGCTGTTAATCAGGCTCACTTTGACTTTACATAGTGCAGCAAGAGATTGTTTCTCGCTTACGGCCACACCGGCCTGAGTACGCCTGATCTCGTCTGATCTCGGAAGCTAAGCAGGGTCGGGCCTGGTTAGTACTTGGATGGGAGACCGCCTGGGAATACCAGGTGCTGTAAGCTTTTTGTCACTGCCTTGTGGAATTTCAACTCTTTGTCCGTTTTTTCCCACAAGGTTGAAATATGTGCCCTCGCTTTGAAATAAGTAAGCAAGGTTAGTTTGTATTTCATCCAACAATCTGTGCTACAGTATATGCAATTTCTTCCACTTTTTGAGTGACACAAAGATGCTTATCTAAATGGTGAAAATGCAACAGCTGTTAATCAGGCTCACTTTGACTTTACATAGTGCAGCAAGAGATTGTTTCTCGCTTACGGCCACACCGGCCTGAGTACGCCTGATCTCGTCTGATCTCGGAAGCTAAGCAGGGTCGGGCCTGGTTAGTACTTGGATGGGAGACCGCCTGGGAATACCAGGTGCTGTAAGCTTTTTGTCACTGCCTTGTGGAATTTCAACTCTTTGTCCGTTTTTTCCCACAAGGTTGAAATATGTGCCCTCGCTTTGAAATAAGTAAGCAAGGTTAGTTTGTATTTCATCCAACAATCTGTGCTACAGTATATGCAATTTCTTCCACTTTTTGAGTGACACAAAGATGCTTATCTAAATGGTGAAAATGCAACAGCTGTTAATCAGGCTCACTTTGACTTTACATAGTGCAGCAAGAGATTGTTTCTCGCTTACGGCCACACCGGCCTGAGTACGCCTGATCTCGTCTGATCTCGGAAGCTAAGCAGGGTCGGGCCTGGTTAGTACTTGGATGGGAGACCGCCTGGGAATACCAGGTGCTGTAAGCTTTTTGTCACTGCCTTGTGGAATTTCAACTCTTTGTCCGTTTTTTCCCACAAGGTTGAAATATGTGCCCTCGCTTTGAAATAAGTAAGCAAGGTTAGTTTGTATTTCATCCAACAATCTGTGCTACAGTATATGCAATTTCTTCCACTTTTTGAGTGACACAAAGATGCTTATCTAAATGGTGAAAATGCAACAGCTGTTAATCAGGCTCACTTTGACTTTACATAGTGCAGCAAGAGATTGTTTCTCGCTTACGGCCACACCGGCCTGAGTACGCCTGATCTCGTCTGATCTCGGAAGCTAAGCAGGGTCGGGCCTGGTTAGTACTTGGATGGGAGACCGCCTGGGAATACCAGGTGCTGTAAGCTTTTTGTCACTGCCTTGTGGAATTTCAACTCTTTGTCCGTTTTTTCCCACAAGGTTGAAATATGTGCCCTCGCTTTGAAATAAGTAAGCAAGGTTAGTTTGTATTTCATCCAACAATCTGTGCTACAGTATATGCAATTTCTTCCACTTTTTGAGTGACACAAAGATGCTTATCTAAATGGTGAAAATGCAACAGCTGTTAATCAGGCTCACTTTGACTTTACATAGTGCAGCAAGAGATTGTTTCTCGCTTACGGCCACACCGGCCTGAGTACGCCTGATCTCGTCTGATCTCGGAAGCTAAGCAGGGTCGGGCCTGGTTAGTACTTGGATGGGAGACCGCCTGGGAATACCAGGTGCTGTAAGCTTTTTGTCACTGCCTTGTGGAATTTCAACTCTTTGTCCGTTTTTTCCCACAAGGTTGAAATATGTGCCCTCGCTTTGAAATAAGTAAGCAAGGTTAGTTTGTATTTCATCCAACAATCTGTGCTACAGTATATGCAATTTCTTCCACTTTTTGAGTGACACAAAGATGCTTATCTAAATGGTGAAAATGCAACAGCTGTTAATCAGGCTCACTTTGACTTTACATAGTGCAGCAAGAGATTGTTTATTGCTTACGGCCACACCGGCCTGAGTACGCCTGATCTCGTCTGATCTCGGAAGCTAAGCAGGGTCGGGCCTGGTTAGTACTTGGATGGGAGACCGCCTGGGAATACCAGGTGCTGTAAGCTTTTTGTCACTGCCTTGTGGAATTTCAACTCTTTGTCCGTTTTTTCCCACAAGGTTGAAATATGTGCCCTCGCTTTGAAATAAGTAAGCAAGGTTAGTTTGTATTTCATCCAACAATCTGTGCTACAGTATATGCAATTTCTTCCACTTTTTGAGTGACACAAAGATGCTTATCTAAATGGTGAAAATGCAACAGCTGTTAATCAGGCTCACTTTGACTTTACATAGTGCAGCAAGAGATTGTTTCTCGCTTACGGCCACACCGGCCTGAGTACGCCTGATCTCGTCTGATCTCGGAAGCTAAGCAGGGTCGGGCCTGGTTAGTACTTGGATGGGAGACCGCCTGGGAATACCAGGTGCTGTAAGCTTTTTGTCACTGCCTTGTGGAATTTCAACTCTTTGTCCGTTTTTTCCCACAAGGTTGAAATATGTGCCCTCGCTTTGAAATAAGTAAGCAAGGTTAGTTTGTATTTCATCCAACAATCTGTGCTACAAATTATGGCTACAGTATATGCAATTTCTTCCACTTTTTGAGTGACACAAAGATGCTTATCTAAATGGTGAAAATGCAACAGCTGTTAATCAGGCTCACTTTGACTTTACATAGTGCAGCAAGAGATTGTTTCTCGCTTACGGCCACACCGGCCTGAGTACGCCTGATCTCGTCTGATCTCGGAAGCTAAGCAGGGTCGGGCCTGGTTAGTACTTGGATGGGAGACCGCCTGGGAATACCAGGTGCTGTAAGCTTTTTGTCACTGCCTTGTGGAATTTCAACTCTTTGTCCGTTTTTTCCCACAAGGTTGAAATATGTGCCCTCGCTTTGAAATAAGTAAGCAAGGTTAGTTTGTATTTCATCCAACAATCTGTGCTACAGTATATGCAATTTCTTCCACTTTTTGAGTGACACAAAGATGCTTATCTAAATGGTGAAAATGCAACAGCTGTTAATCAGGCTCACTTTGACTTTACATAGTGCAGCAAGAGATTGTTTCTCGCTTACGGCCACACCGGCCTGAGTACGCCTGATCTCGTCTGATCTCGGAAGCTAAGCAGGGTCGGGCCTGGTTAGTACTTGGATGGGAGACCGCCTGGGAATACCAGGTGCTGTAAGCTTTTTGTCACTGCCTTGTGGAATTTCAACTCTTTGTCCATTTTTTCCCACAAGGTTGAAATATGTGCCCTCGCTTTGAAATAAGTAAGCAAGGTTAGTTTGTATTTCATCCAACAATCTGTGCTACAGTATATGCAATTTCTTCCACTTTTTGAGTGACACAAAGATGCTTATCTAAATGGTGAAAATGCAACAGCTGTTAATCAGGCTCACTTTGACTTTACATAGTGCAGCAAGAGATTGTTTCTCGCTTACGGCCACACCGGCCTGAGTACGCCTGATCTCGTCTGATCTCGGAAGCTAAGCAGGGTCGGGCCTGGTTAGTACTTGGATGGGAGACCGCCTGGGAATACCAGGTGCTGTAAGCTTTTTGTCACTGCCTTGTGGAATTTCAACTCTTTGTCCGTTTTTTCCCACAAGGTTGAAATATGTGCCCTCGCTTTGAAATAAGTAAGCAAGGTTAGTTTGTATTTCATCCAACAATCTGTGCTACAGTATATGCAATTTCTTCCACTTTTTGAGTGACACAAAGATGCTTATCTAAATGGTGAAAATGCAACAGCTGTTAATCAGGCTCACTTTGACTTTACATAGTGCAGCAAGAGATTGTTTCTCGGTTACGGCCACACCGGCCTGAGTACGCCTGATCTCGTCTGATCTCGGAAGCTAAGCAGGGTCGGGCCTGGTTAGTACTTGGATGGGAGACCGCCTGGGAATACCAGGTGCTGTAAGCTTTTTGTCACTGCCTTGTGGAATTTCAACTCTTTGTCCGTTTTTTCCCACAAGGTTGAAATATGTGCCCTCGCTTTGAAATAAGTAAGCAAGGTTAGTTTGTATTTCATCCAACAATCTGTGCTACAGTATATGCAATTTCTTCCACTTTTTGAGTGACACAAAGATGCTTATCTAAATGGTGAAAATGCAACAGCTGTTAATCAGGCTCACTTTGACTTTACATAGTGCAGCAAGAGATTGTTTCTCGCTTACGGCCACACCGGCCTGAGTACGCCTGATCTCGTCTGATCTCGGAAGCTAAGCAGGGTCGGGCCTGGTTAGTACTTGGATGGGAGACCGCCTGGGAATACCAGGTGCTGTAAGCTTTTTGTCACTGCCTTGTGGAATTTCAACTCTTTGTCCGTTTTTTCCCACAAGGTTGAAATATGTGCCCTCGCTTTGAAATAAGTAAGCAAGGTTAGTTTGTATTTCATCCAACAATCTGTGCTACAAATTATGGCTACAGTATATGCAATTTCTTCCACTTTTTGAGTGACACAAAGATGCTTATCTAAATGGTGAAAATGCAACAGCTGTTAATCAGGCTCACTTTGACTTTACATAGTGCAGCAAGAGATTGTTTCTCGCTTACGGCCACACCGGCCTGAGTACGCCTGATCTCGTCTGATCTCGGAAGCAAAGCAGGGTCGGGCCTGGTTAGTACTTGGATGGGAGACCGCCTGGGAATACCAGGTGCTGTAAGCTTTTTGTCACTGCCTTGTGGAATTTCAACTCTTTGTCCGTTTTTTCCCACAAGGTTGAAATATGTGCCCTCGCTTTGAAATAAGTAAGCAAGGTTAGTTTGTATTTCATCCAACAATCTGTGCTACAGTATATGCAATTTCTTCCACTTTTTGAGTGACACAAAGATGCTTATCTAAATGGTGAAAATGCAACAGCTGTTAATCAGGCTCACTTTGACTTTACATAGTGCAGCAAGAGATTGTTTCTCGCTTACGGCCACACCGGCCTGAGTACGCCTGATCTCGTCTGATCTCGGAAGCTAAGCAGGGTCGGGCCTGGTTAGTACTTGGATGGGAGACCGCCTGGGAATACCAGGTGCTGTAAGCTTTTTGTCACTGCCTTGTGGAATTTCAACTCTTTGTCCGTTTTTTCCCACAAGGTTGAAATATGTGCCCTCGCTTTGAAATAAGTAAGCAAGGTTAGTTTGTATTTCATCCAACAATCTGTGCTACAGTATATGCAATTTCTTCCACTTTTTGATTGACACAAAGATGCTTATCTAAATGGTGAAAATGCAACAGCTGTTAATCAGGCTCACTTTGACTTTACATAGTGCAGCAAGAGATTGTTTCTCGCTTACGGCCACACCGGCCTGAGTACGCCTGATCTCGTCTGATCTCGGAAGCTAAGCAGGGTCGGGCCTGGTTAGTACTTGGATGGGAGACCGCCTGGGAATACCAGGTGCTGTAAGCTTTTTGTCACTGCCTTGTGGAATTTCAACTCTTTGTCCGTTTTTTCCCACAAGGTTGAAATATGTGCCCTCGCTTTGAAATAAGTAAGCAAGGTTAGTTTGTATTTCATCCAACAATCTGTGCTACAGTATATGCAATTTCTTCCACTTTTTGAGTGACACAAAGATGCTTATCTAAATGGTGAAAATGCAACAGCTGTTAATCAGGCTCACTTTGACTTTACATAGTGCAGCAAGAGATTGTTTCTCGCTTACGGCCACACCGGCCTGAGTACGCCTGATCTCGTCTGATCTCGGAAGCTAAGCAGGGTCGGGCCTGGTTAGTACTTGGATGGGAGACCGCCTGGGAATACCAGGTGCTGTAAGCTTTTTGTCACTGCCTTGTGGAATTTCAACTCTTTGTCCGTTTTTTCCCACAAGGTTGAAATATGTGCCCTCGCTTTGAAATAAGTAAGCAAGGTTAGTTTGTATTTCATCCAACAATCTGTGCTACAGTATATGCAATTTCTTCCACTTTTTGAGTGACACAAAGATGCTTATCTAAATGGTGAAAATGCAACAGCTGTTAATCAGGCTCACTTTGACTTTACATAGTGCAGCAAGAGATTGTTTCTCGCTTACGGCCACACCGGCCTGAGTACGCCTGATCTCGTCTGATCTCGGAAGCTAAGCAGGGTCGGGCCTGGTTAGTACTTGGATGGGAGACCGCCTGGGAATACCAGGTGCTGTAAGCTTTTTGTCACTGCCTTGTGGAATTTCAACTCTTTGTCCGTTTTTTCCCACAAGGTTGAAATATGTGCCCTCGCTTTGAAATAAGTAAGCAAGGTTAGTTTGTATTTCATCCAACAATCTGTGCTACAGTATATGCAATTTCTTCCACTTTTTGAGTGACACAAAGATGCTTATCTAAATGGTGAAAATGCAACAGCTGTTAATCAGGCTCACTTTGACTTTACATAGTGAAGCAAGAGATTGTTTCTCGCTTACGGCCACACCGGCCTGAGTACGCCTGATCTCGTCTGATCTCGGAAGCTAAGCAGGGTCGGGCCTGGTTAGTACTTGGATGGGAGACCGCCTGGGAATACCAGGTGCTGTAAGCTTTTTGTCACTGCCTTGTGGAATTTCAACTCTTTGTCCGTTTTTTCCCACAAGGTTGAAATATGTGCCCTCGCTTTGAAATAAGTAAGCAAGGTTAGTTTGTATTTCATCCAACAATCTGTGCTACAGTATATGCAATTTCTTCCACTTTTTGAGTGACACAAAGATGCTTATCTAAATGGTGAAAATGCAACAGCTGTTAATCAGGCTCACTTTGACTTTACATAGTGCAGCAAGAGATTGTTTCTCGCTTACGGCCACACCGGCCTGAGTACGCCTGATCTCGTCTGATCTCGGAAGCTAAGCAGGGTCGGGCCTGGTTAGTACTTGGATGGGAGACCGCCTGGGAATACTAGGTGCTGTAAGCTTTTTGTCACTGCCTTGTGGAATTTCAACTCTTTGTCCGTTTTTTCCCACAAGGTTGAAATATGTGCCCTCGCTTTGAAATAAGTAAGCAAGGTTAGTTTGTATTTCATCCAACAATCTGTGCTACAAATTATGGCTACAGTATATGCAATTTCTTCCACTTTTTGAGTGACACAAAGATGCTTATCTAAATGGTGAAAATGCAACAGCTGTTAATCAGGCTCACTTTGACTTTACATAGTGCAGCAAGAGATTGTTTCTCGCTTACGGCCACACCGGCCTGAGTACGCCTGATCTCGTCTGATCTCGGAAGCTAAGCAGGGTCGGGCCTGGTTAGTACTTGGATGGGAGACCGCCTGGGAATACCAGGTGCTGTAAGCTTTTTGTCACTGCCTTGTGGAATTTCAACTCTTTGTCCGTTTTTTCCCACAAGGTTGAAATATGTGCCCTCGCTTTGAAATAAGTAAGCAAGGTTAGTTTGTATTTCATCCAACAATCTGTGCTACAGTATATGCAATTTCTTCCACTTTTTGAGTGACACAAAGATGCTTATCTAAATGGTGAAAATGCAACAGCTGTTAATCAGGCTCACTTTGACTTTACATAGTGCAGCAAGAGATTGTTTCTCGCTTACGGCCACACCGGCCTGAGTACGCCTGATCTCGTCTGATCTCGGAAGCTAAGCAGGGTCGGGCCTGGTTAGTACTTGGATGGGAGACCGCCTGGGAATACCAGGTGCTGTAAGCTTTTTGTCACTGCCTTGTGGAATTTCAACTCTTTGTCCGTTTTTTCCCACAAGGTTGAAATATGTGCCCTCGCTTTGAAATAAGTAAGCAAGGTTAGTTTGTATTTCATCCAACAATCTGTGCTACAGTATATGCAATTTCTTCCACTTTTTGAGTGACACAAAGATGCTTATCTAAATGGTGAAAATGCAACAGCTGTTAATCAGGCTCACTTTGACTTTACATAGTGCAGCAAGAGATTGTTTCTCGCTTACGGCCACACCGGCCTGAGTACGCCTGATCTCGTCTGATCTCGGAAGCTAAGCAGGGTCGGGCCTGGTTAGTACTTGGATGGGAGACCGCCTGGGAATACCAGGTGCTGTAAGCTTTTTGTCACTGCCTTGTGGAATTTCAACTCTTTGTCCGTTTTTTCCCACAAGGTTGAAATATGTGCCCTCGCTTTGAAATAAGTAAGCAAGGTTAGTTTGTATTTCATCCAACAATCTGTGCTACAAATTATGGCTACAGTATATGCAATTTCTTCCACTTTTTGAGTGACACAAAGATGCTTATCTAAATGGTGAAAATGCAACAGCTGTTAATCAGGCTCACTTTGACTTTACATAGTGCAGCAAGAGATTGTTTCTCGCTTACGGCCACACCGGCCTGAGTACGCCTGATCTCGTCTGATCTCGGAAGCTAAGCAGGGTCGGGCCTGGTTAGTACTTGGATGGGAGACCGCCTGGGAATACCAGGTGCTGTAAGCTTTTTGTCACTGCCTTGTGGAATTTCAACTCTTTGTCCGTTTTTTCCCACAAGGTTGAAATATGTGCCCTCGCTTTGAAATAAGTAAGCAAGGTTAGTTTGTATTTCATCCAACAATCTGTGCTACAAATTATGGCTACAGTATATGCAATTTCTTCCACTTTTTGAGTGACACAAAGATGCTTATCTAAATGGTGAAAATGCAACAGCTGTTAATCAGGCTCACTTTGACTTTACATAGTGCAGCAAGAGATTGTTTCTTGCTTACGGCCACACCGGCCTGAGTACGCCTGATCTCGTCTGATCTCGGAAGCTAAGCAGGGTCGGGCCTGGTTAGTACTTGGATGGGAGACCGCCTGGGAATACCAGGTGCTGTAAGCTTTTTGTCACTGCCTTGTGGAATTTCAACTCTTTGTCCGTTTTTTCCCACAAGGTTGAAATATGTGCCCTCGCTTTGAAATAAGTAAGCAAGGTTAGTTTGTATTTCATCCAACAATCTGTGCTACAGTATATGCAATTTCTTCCACTTTTTGAGTGACACAAAGATGCTTATCTAAATGGTGAAAATGCAACAGCTGTTAATCAGGCTCACTTTGACTTTACATAGTGCAGCAAGAGATTGTTTCTCGCTTACGGCCACACCGGCCTGAGTACGCCTGATCTCGTCTGATCTCGGAAGCTAAGCAGGGTCGGGCCTGGTTAGTACTTGGATGGGAGACCGCCTGGGAATACCAGGTGCTGTAAGCTTTTTGTCACTGCCTTGTGGAATTTCAACTCTTTGTCCGTTTTTTCCCACAAGGTTGAAATATGTGCCCTCGCTTTGAAATAAGTAAGCAAGGTTAGTTTGTATTTCATCCAACAATCTGTGCTACAGTATATGCAATTTCTTCCACTTTTTGAGTGACACAAAGATGCTTATCTAAATGGTGAAAATGCAACAGCTGTTAATCAGGCTCACTTTGACTTTACATAGTGCAGCAAGAGATTGTTTCTCGCTTACGGCCACACCGGCCTGAGTACGCCTGATCTCGTCTGATCTCGGAAGCTAAGCAGGGTCGGGCCTGGTTAGTACTTGGATGGGAGACCGCCTGGGAATACCAGGTGCTGTAAGCTTTTTGTCACTGCCTTGTGGAATTTCAACTCTTTGTCCGTTTTTTCCCACAAGGTTGAAATATGTGCCCTCGCTTTGAAATAAGTAAGCAAGGTTAGTTTGTATTTCATCCAACAATCTGTGCTACAGTATATGCAATTTCTTCCACTTTTTGAGTGACACAAAGATGCTTATCTAAATGGTGAAAATGCAACAGCTGTTAATCAGGCTCACTTTGACTTTACATAGTGCAGCAAGAGATTGTTTCTCGCTTACGGCCACACCGGCCTGAGTACGCCTGATCTCGTCTGATCTCGGAAGCTAAGCAGGGTCGGGCCTGGTTAGTACTTGGATGGGAGACCGCCTGGGAATACCAGGTGCTGTAAGCTTTTTGTCACTGCCTTGTGGAATTTCAACTCTTTGTCCGTTTTTTCCCACAAGGTTGAAATATGTGCCCTCGCTTTGAAATAAGTAAGCAAGGTTAGTTTGTATTTCATCCAACAATCTGTGCTACAGTATATGCAATTTCTTCCACTTTTTGAGTGACACAAAGATGCTTATCTAAATGGTGAAAATGCAACAGCTGTTAATCAGGCTCACTTTGACTTTACATAGTGCAGCAAGAGATTGTTTCTTGCTTACGGCCACACCGGCCTGAGTACGCCTGATCTCGTCTGATCTCGGAAGCTAAGCAGGGTCGGGCCTGGTTAGTACTTGGATGGGAGACCGCCTGGGAATACCAGGTGCTGTAAGCTTTTTGTCACTGCCTTGTGGAATTTCAACTCTTTGTCCGTTTTTTCCCACAAGGTTGAAATATGTGCCCTCGCTTTGAAATAAGTAAGCAAGGTTAGTTTGTATTTCATCCAACAATCTGTGCTACAAATTATGGCTACAGTATATGCAATTTCTTCCACTTTTTGAGTGACACAAAGATGCTTATCTAAATGGTGAAAATGCAACAGCTGTTAATCAGGCTCACTTTGACTTTACATAGTGCAGCAAGAGATTGTTTCTCGCTTACGGCCACACCGGCCTGAGTACGCCTGATCTCGTCTGATCTCGGAAGCTAAGCAGGGTCGGGCCTGGTTAGTACTTGGATGGGAGACCGCCTGGGAATACCAGGTGCTGTAAGCTTTTTGTCACTGCCTTGTGGAATTTCAACTCTTTGTCCGTTTTTTCCCACAAGGTTGAAATATGTGCCCTCGCTTTGAAATAAGTAAGCAAGGTTAGTTTGTATTTCATCCAACAATCTGTGCTACAAATTATGGCTACAGTATATGCAATTTCTTCCACTTTTTGAGTGACACAAAGATGCTTATCTAAATGGTGAAAATGCAACAGCTGTTAATCAGGCTCACTTTGACTTTACATAGTGCAGCAAGAGATTGTTTCTTGCTTACGGCCACACCGGCCTGAGTACGCCTGATCTCGTCTGATCTCGGAAGCTAAGCAGGGTCGGGCCTGGTTAGTACTTGGATGGGAGACCGCCTGGGAATACCAGGTGCTGTAAGCTTTTTGTCACTGCCTTGTGGAATTTCAACTCTTTGTCCGTTTTTTCCCACAAGGTTGAAATATGTGCCCTCGCTTTGAAATAAGTAAGCAAGGTTAGTTTGTATTTCATCCAACAATCTGTGCTACAGTATATGCAATTTCTTCCACTTTTTGAGTGACACAAAGATGCTTATCTAAATGGTGAAAATGCAACAGCTGTTAATCAGGCTCACTTTGACTTTACATAGTGCAGCAAGAGATTGTTTCTCGCTTACGGCCACACCGGCCTGAGTACGCCTGATCTCGTCTGATCTCGGAAGCTAAGCAGGGTCGGGCCTGGTTAGTACTTGGATGGGAGACCGCCTGGGAATACCAGGTGCTGTAAGCTTTTTGTCACTGCCTTGTGGAATTTCAACTCTTTGTCCGTTTTTTCCCACAAGGTTGAAATATGTGCCCTCGCTTTGAAATAAGTAAGCAAGGTTAGTTTGTATTTCATCCAACAATCTGTGCTACAGTATATGCAATTTCTTCCACTTTTTGAGTGACACAAAGATGCTTATCTAAATGGTGAAAATGCAACAGCTGTTAATCAGGCTCACTTTGACTTTACATAGTGCAGCAAGAGATTGTTTCTCGCTTACGGCCACACCGGCCTGAGTACGCCTGATCTCGTCTGATCTCGGAAGCTAAGCAGGGTCGGGCCTGGTTAGTACTTGGATGGGAGACCGCCTGGGAATACCAGGTGCTGTAAGCTTTTTGTCACTGCCTTGTGGAATTTCAACTCTTTGTCCGTTTTTTCCCACAAGGTTGAAATATGTGCCCTCGCTTTGAAATAAGTAAGCAGGGTTAGTTTGTATTTCATCCAACAATCTGTGCTACAAATTATGGCTACAGTATATGCAATTTCTTCCACTTTTTGAGTGACACAAAGATGCTTATCTAAATGGTGAAAATGCAACAGCTGTTAATCAGGCTCACTTTGACTTTACATAGTGCAGCAAGAGATTGTTTCTCGCTTACGGCCACACCGGCCTGAGTACGCCTGATCTCGTCTGATCTCGGAAGCTAAGCAGGGTCGGGCCTGGTTAGTACTTGGATGGGAGACCGCCTGGGAATACCAGGTGCTGTAAGCTTTTTGTCACTGCCTTGTGGAATTTCAACTCTTTGTCCGTTTTTTCCCACAAGGTTGAAATATGTGCCCTCGCTTTGAAATAAGTAAGCAAGGTTAGTTTGTATTTCATCCAACAATCTGTGCTACAGTATATGCAATTTCTTCCACTTTTTGAGTGACACAAAGATGCTTATCTAAATGGTGAAAATGCAACAGCTGTTAATCAGGCTCACTTTGACTTTACATAGTGAAGCAAGAGATTGTTTCTCGCTTACGGCCACACCGGCCTGAGTACGCCTGATCTCGTCTGATCTCGGAAGCTAAGCAGGGTCGGGCCTGGTTAGTACTTGGATGGGAGACCGCCTGGGAATACCAGGTGCTGTAAGCTTTTTGTCACTGCCTTGTGGAATTTCAACTCTTTGTCCGTTTTTTCCCACAAGGTTGAAATATGTGCCCTCGCTTTGAAATAAGTAAGCAAGGTTAGTTTGTATTTCATCCAACAATCTGTGCTACAGTATATGCAATTTCTTCCACTTTTTGAGTGACACAAAGATGCTTATCTAAATGGTGAAAATGCAACAGCTGTTAATCAGGCTCACTTTGACTTTACATAGTGCAGCAAGAGATTGTTTCTCGCTTACGGCCACACCGGCCTGAGTACGCCTGATCTCGTCTGATCTCGGAAGCTAAGCAGGGTCGGGCCTGGTTAGTACTTGGATGGGAGACCGCCTGGGAATACCAGGTGCTGTAAGCTTTTTGTCACTGCCTTGTGGAATTTCAACTCTTTGTCCGTTTTTTCCCACAAGGTTGAAATATGTGCCCTCGCTTTGAAATAAGTAAGCAGGGTTAGTTTGTATTTCATCCAACAATCTGTGCTACAAATTATGGCTACAGTATATGCAATTTCTTCCACTTTTTGAGTGACACAAAGATGCTTATCTAAATGGTGAAAATGCAACAGCTGTTAATCAGGCTCACTTTGACTTTACATAGTGCAGCAAGAGATTGTTTCTCGCTTACGGCCACACCGGCCTGAGTACGCCTGATCTCGTCTGATCTCGGAAGCTAAGCAGGGTCGGGCCTGGTTAGTACTTGGATGGGAGACCGCCTGGGAATACCAGGTGCTGTAAGCTTTTTGTCACTGCCTTGTGGAATTTCAACTCTTTGTCCGTTTTTTCCCACAAGGTTGAAATATGTGCCCTCGCTTTGAAATAAGTAAGCAAGGTTAGTTTGTATTTCATCCAACAATCTGTGCTACAGTATATGCAATTTCTTCCACTTTTTGAGTGACACAAAGATGCTTATCTAAATGGTGAAAATGCAACAGCTGTTAATCAGGCTCACTTTGACTTTACATAGTGAAGCAAGAGATTGTTTCTCGCTTACGGCCACACCGGCCTGAGTACGCCTGATCTCGTCTGATCTCGGAAGCTAAGCAGGGTCGGGCCTGGTTAGTACTTGGATGGGAGACCGCCTGGGAATACCAGGTGCTGTAAGCTTTTTGTCACTGCCTTGTGGAATTTCAACTCTTTGTCCGTTTTTTCCCACAAGGTTGAAATATGTGCCCTCGCTTTGAAATAAGTAAGCAAGGTTAGTTTGTATTTCATCCAACAATCTGTGCTACAGTATATGCAATTTCTTCCACTTTTTGAGTGACACAAAGATGCTTATCTAAATGGTGAAAATGCAACAGCTGTTAATCAGGCTCACTTTGACTTTACATAGTGCAGCAAGAGATTGTTTCTCGCTTACGGCCACACCGGCCTGAGTACGCCTGATCTCGTCTGATCTCGGAAGCTAAGCAGGGTCGGGCCTGGTTAGTACTTGGATGGGAGACCGCCTGGGAATACTAGGTGCTGTAAGCTTTTTGTCACTGCCTTGTGGAATTTCAACTCTTTGTCCGTTTTTTCCCACAAGGTTGAAATATGTGCCCTCGCTTTGAAATAAGTAAGCAAGGTTAGTTTGTATTTCATCCAACAATCTGTGCTACAGTATATGCAATTTCTTCCACTTTTTGAGTGACACAAAGATGCTTATCTAAATGGTGAAAATGCAACAGCTGTTAATCAGGCTCACTTTGACTTTACATAGTGCAGCAAGAGATTGTTTCTCGCTTACGGCCACACCGGCCTGAGTACGCCTGATCTCGTCTGATCTCGGAAGCTAAGCAGGGTCGGGCCTGTTTAGTACTTGGATGGGAGACTGCCTGGGAATACTAGGTGCTGTAAGCTTTTTGTCACTGCCTTGTGGAATTTCAACTCTTTGTCCGTTTTTTCCCACAAGGTTGAAATATGTGCCCTCGCTTTGAAATAAGTAAGCAAGGTTAGTTTGTATTTCATCCAACAATCTGTGCTACAGTATATGCAATTTCTTCCACTTTTTGAGTGACACAAAGATGCTTATCTAAATGGTGAAAATGCAACAGCTGTTAATCAGGCTCACTTTGACTTTACATAGTGAAGCAAGAGATTGTTTCTCGCTTACGGCCACACCGGCCTGAGTACGCCTGATCTCGTCTGATCTCGGAAGCTAAGCAGGGTCGGGCCTGGTTAGTACTTGGATGGGAGACCGCCTGGGAATACCAGGTGCTGTAAGCTTTTTGTCACTGCCTTGTGGAATTTCAACTCTTTGTCCGTTTTTTCCCACAAGGTTGAAATATGTGCCCTCGCTTTGAAATAAGTAAGCAAGGTTAGTTTGTATTTCATCCAACAATCTGTGCTACAGTATATGCAATTTCTTCCACTTTTTGAGTGACACAAAGATGCTTATCTAAATGGTGAAAATGCAACAGCTGTTAATCAGGCTCACTTTGACTTTACATAGTGCAGCAAGAGATTGTTTCTCGCTTATGGCCACACCGGCCTGAGTACGCCTGATCTCGTCTGATCTCGGAAGCTAAGCAGGGTCGGGCCTGGTTAGTACTTGGATGGGAGACCGCCTGGGAATACCAGGTGCTGTAAGCTTTTTGTCACTGCCTTGTGGAATTTCAACTCTTTGTCCGTTTTTTCCCACAAGGTTGAAATATGTGCCCTCGCTTTGAAATAAGTAAGCAAGGTTAGTTTGTATTTCATCCAACAATCTGTGCTACAAATTATGGCTACAGTATATGCAATTTCTTCCACTTTTTGAGTGACACAAAGATGCTTATCTAAATGGTGAAAATGCAACAGCTGTTAATCAGGCTCACTTTGACTTTACATAGTGCAGCAAGAGATTGTTTCTCGCTTACGGCCACACCGGCCTGAGTACGCCTGATCTCGTCTGATCTCGGAAGCTAAGCAGGGTCGGGCCTGGTTAGTACTTGGATGGGAGACCGCCTGGGAATACCAGGTGCTGTAAGCTTTTTGTCACTGCCT
Source organism: Oncorhynchus mykiss (assembly GCF_057628025.1). Classification (NCBI taxonomy): domain Eukaryota; kingdom Metazoa; phylum Chordata; class Actinopteri; order Salmoniformes; family Salmonidae; genus Oncorhynchus; species Oncorhynchus mykiss. The sequence continues at coordinate 5,979,153 of NC_143041.1, forward strand.
TGTGGAATTTCAACTCTTTGTCCGTTTTTTCCCACAAGGTTGAAATATGTGCCCTCGCTTTGAAATAAGTAAGCAAGGTTAGTTTGTATTTCATCCAACAATCTGTGCTACAGTATATGCAATTTCTTCCACTTTTTGAGTGACACAAAGATGCTTATCTAAATGGTGAAAATGCAACAGCTGTTAATCAGGCTCACTTTGACTTTACATAGTGCAGCAAGAGATTGTTTCTCGCTTACGGCCACACCGGCCTGAGTACGCCTGATCTCGTCTGATCTCGGAAGCTAAGCAGGGTCGGGCCTGGTTAGTACTTGGATGGGAGACCGCCTGGGAATACCAGGTGCTGTAAGCTTTTTGTCACTGCCTTGTGGAATTTCAACTCTTTGTCCGTTTTTTCCCACAAGGTTGAAATATGTGCCCTCGCTTTGAAATAAGTAAGCAAGGTTAGTTTGTATTTCATCCAACAATCTGTGCTACAGTATATGCAATTTCTTCCACTTTTTGAGTGACACAAAGATGCTTATCTAAATGGTGAAAATGCAACAGCTGTTAATCAGGCTCACTTTGACTTTACATAGTGCAGCAAGAGATTGTTTCTCGCTTACGGCCACACCGGCCTGAGTACGCCTGATCTCGTCTGATCTCGGAAGCTAAGCAGGGTCGGGCCTGGTTAGTACTTGGATGGGAGACCGCCTGGGAATACTAGGTGCTGTAAGCTTTTTGTCACTGCCTTGTGGAATTTCAACTCTTTGTCCGTTTTTTCCCACAAGGTTGAAATATGTGCCCTCGCTTTGAAATAAGTAAGCAAGGTTAGTTTGTATTTCATCCAACAATCTGTGCTACAAATTATGGCTACAGTATATGCAATTTCTTCCACTTTTTGAGTGACACAAAGATGCTTATCTAAATGGTGAAAATGCAACAGCTGTTAATCAGGCTCACTTTGACTTTACATAGTGCAGCAAGAGATTGTTTCTCGCTTACGGCCACACCGGCCTGAGTACGCCTGATCTCGTCTGATCTCGGAAGCTAAGCAGGGTCGGGCCTGGTTAGTACTTGGATGGGAGACCGCCTGGGAATACCAGGTGCTGTAAGCTTTTTGTCACTGCCTTGTGGAATTTCAACTCTTTGTCCGTTTTTTCCCACAAGGTTGAAATATGTGCCCTCGCTTTGAAATAAGTAAGCAAGGTTAGTTTGTATTTCATCCAACAATCTGTGCTACAGTATATGCAATTTCTTCCACTTTTTGAGTGACACAAAGATGCTTATCTAAATGGTGAAAATGCAACAGCTGTTAATCAGGCTCACTTTGACTTTACATAGTGCAGCAAGAGATTGTTTCTCGCTTACGGCCACACCGGCCTGAGTACGCCTGATCTCGTCTGATCTCGGAAGCTAAGCAGGGTCGGGCCTGGTTAGTACTTGGATGGGAGACCGCCTGGGAATACCAGGTGCTGTAAGCTTTTTGTCACTGCCTTGTGGAATTTCAACTCTTTGTCCGTTTTTTCCCACAAGGTTGAAATATGTGCCCTCGCTTTGAAATAAGTAAGCAAGGTTAGTTTGTATTTCATCCAACAATCTGTGCTACAGTATATGCAATTTCTTCCACTTTTTGAGTGACACAAAGATGCTTATCTAAATGGTGAAAATGCAACAGCTGTTAATCAGGCTCACTTTGACTTTACATAGTGCAGCAAGAGATTGTTTCTCGCTTACGGCCACACCGGCCTGAGTACGCCTGATCTCGTCTGATCTCGGAAGCTAAGCAGGGTCGGGCCTGTTTAGTACTTGGATGGGAGACTGCCTGGGAATACTAGGTGCTGTAAGCTTTTTGTCACTGCCTTGTGGAATTTCAACTCTTTGTCCGTTTTTTCCCACAAGGTTGAAATATGTGCCCTCGCTTTGAAATAAGTAAGCAAGGTTAGTTTGTATTTCATCCAACAATCTGTGCTACAGTATATGCAATTTCTTCCACTTTTTGAGTGACACAAAGATGCTTATCTAAATGGTGAAAATGCAACAGCTGTTAATCAGGCTCACTTTGACTTTACATAGTGAAGCAAGAGATTGTTTCTCGCTTACGGCCACACCGGCCTGAGTACGCCTGATCTCGTCTGATCTCGGAAGCTAAGCAGGGTCGGGCCTGGTTAGTACTTGGATGGGAGACCGCCTGGGAATACCAGGTGCTGTAAGCTTTTTGTCACTGCCTTGTGGAATTTCAACTCTTTGTCCGTTTTTTCCCACAAGGTTGAAATATGTGCCCTCGCTTTGAAATAAGTAAGCAAGGTTAGTTTGTATTTCATCCAACAATCTGTGCTACAGTATATGCAATTTCTTCCACTTTTTGAGTGACACAAAGATGCTTATCTAAATGGTGAAAATGCAACAGCTGTTAATCAGGCTCACTTTGACTTTACATAGTGCAGCAAGAGATTGTTTCTCGCTTATGGCCACACCGGCCTGAGTACGCCTGATCTCGTCTGATCTCGGAAGCTAAGCAGGGTCGGGCCTGGTTAGTACTTGGATGGGAGACCGCCTGGGAATACCAGGTGCTGTAAGCTTTTTGTCACTGCCTTGTGGAATTTCAACTCTTTGTCCGTTTTTTCCCACAAGGTTGAAATATGTGCCCTCGCTTTGAAATAAGTAAGCAAGGTTAGTTTGTATTTCATCCAACAATCTGTGCTACAAATTATGGCTACAGTATATGCAATTTCTTCCACTTTTTGAGTGACACAAAGATGCTTATCTAAATGGTGAAAATGCAACAGCTGTTAATCAGGCTCACTTTGACTTTACATAGTGCAGCAAGAGATTGTTTCTCGCTTACGGCCACACCGGCCTGAGTACGCCTGATCTCGTCTGATCTCGGAAGCTAAGCAGGGTCGGGCCTGGTTAGTACTTGGATGGGAGACCGCCTGGGAATACCAGGTGCTGTAAGCTTTTTGTCACTGCCTTGTGGAATTTCAACTCTTTGTCCGTTTTTTCCCACAAGGTTGAAATATGTGCCCTCGCTTTGAAATAAGTAAGCAAGGTTAGTTTGTATTTCATCCAACAATCTGTGCTACAGTATATGCAATTTCTTCCACTTTTTGAGTGACACAAAGATGCTTATCTAAATGGTGAAAATGCAACAGCTGTTAATCAGGCTCACTTTGACTTTACATAGTGCAGCAAGAGATTGTTTCTCGCTTACGGCCACACCGGCCTGAGTACGCCTGATCTCGTCTGATCTCGGAAGCTAAGCAGGGTCGGGCCTGGTTAGTACTTGGATGGGAGACCGCCTGGGAATACCAGGTGCTGTAAGCTTTTTGTCACTGCCTTGTGGAATTTCAACTCTTTGTCCGTTTTTTCCCACAAGGTTGAAATATGTGCCCTCGCTTTGAAATAAGTAAGCAAGGTTAGTTTGTATTTCATCCAACAATCTGTGCTACAGTATATGCAATTTCTTCCACTTTTTGAGTGACACAAAGATGCTTATCTAAATGGTGAAAATGCAACAGCTGTTAATCAGGCTCACTTTGACTTTACATAGTGCAGCAAGAGATTGTTTCTCGCTTACGGCCACACCGGCCTGAGTACGCCTGATCTCGTCTGATCTCGGAAGCTAAGCAGGGTCGGGCCTGGTTAGTACTTGGATGGGAGACCGCCTGGGAATACCAGGTGCTGTAAGCTTTTTGTCACTGCCTTGTGGAATTTCAACTCTTTGTCCGTTTTTTCCCACAAGGTTGAAATATGTGCCCTCGCTTTGAAATAAGTAAGCAAGGTTAGTTTGTATTTCATCCAACAATCTGTGCTACAAATTATGGCTACAGTATATGCAATTTCTTCCACTTTTTGAGTGACACAAAGATGCTTATCTAAATGGTGAAAATGCAACAGCTGTTAATCAGGCTCACTTTGACTTTACATAGTGCAGCAAGAGATTGTTTCTCGCTTACGGCCACACCGGCCTGAGTACGCCTGATCTCGTCTGATCTCGGAAGCTAAGCAGGGTCGGGCCTGGTTAGTACTTGGATGGGAGACCGCCTGGGAATACCAGGTGCTGTAAGCTTTTTGTCACTGCCTTGTGGAATTTCAACTCTTTGTCCGTTTTTTCCCACAAGGTTGAAATATGTGCCCTCGCTTTGAAATAAGTAAGCAAGGTTAGTTTGTATTTCATCCAACAATCTGTGCTACAGTATATGCAATTTCTTCCACTTTTTGAGTGACACAAAGATGCTTATCTAAATGGTGAAAATGCAACAGCTGTTAATCAGGCTCACTTTGACTTTACATAGTGCAGCAAGAGATTGTTTCTCGCTTACGGCCACACCGGCCTGAGTACGCCTGATCTCGTCTGATCTCGGAAGCTAAGCAGGGTCGGGCCTGGTTAGTACTTGGATGGGAGACCGCCTGGGAATACCAGGTGCTGTAAGCTTTTTGTCACTGCCTTGTGGAATTTCAACTCTTTGTCCGTTTTTTCCCACAAGGTTGAAATATGTGCCCTCGCTTTGAAATAAGTAAGCAAGGTTAGTTTGTATTTCATCCAACAATCTGTGCTACAGTATATGCAATTTCTTCCACTTTTTGAGTGACACAAAGATGCTTATCTAAATGGTGAAAATGCAACAGCTGTTAATCAGGCTCACTTTGACTTTACATAGTGCAGCAAGAGATTGTTTCTCGCTTACGGCCACACCGGCCTGAGTACGCCTGATCTCGTCTGATCTCGGAAGCTAAGCAGGGTCGGGCCTGGTTAGTACTTGGATGGGAGACCGCCTGGGAATACTAGGTGCTGTAAGCTTTTTGTCACTGCCTTGTGGAATTTCAACTCTTTGTCCGTTTTTTCCCACAAGGTTGAAATATGTGCCCTCGCTTTGAAATAAGTAAGCAAGGTTAGTTTGTATTTCATCCAACAATCTGTGCTACAAATTATGGCTACAGTATATGCAATTTCTTCCACTTTTTGAGTGACACAAAGATGCTTATCTAAATGGTGAAAATGCAACAGCTGTTAATCAGGCTCACTTTGACTTTACATAGTGCAGCAAGAGATTGTTTCTCGCTTACGGCCACACCGGCCTGAGTACGCCTGATCTCGTCTGATCTCGGAAGCTAAGCAGGGTCGGGCCTGGTTAGTACTTGGATGGGAGACCGCCTGGGAATACCAGGTGCTGTAAGCTTTTTGTCACTGCCTTGTGGAATTTCAACTCTTTGTCCGTTTTTTCCCACAAGGTTGAAATATGTGCCCTCGCTTTGAAATAAGTAAGCAAGGTTAGTTTGTATTTCATCCAACAATCTGTGCTACAGTATATGCAATTTCTTCCACTTTTTGAGTGACACAAAGATGCTTATCTAAATGGTGAAAATGCAACAGCTGTTAATCAGGCTCACTTTGACTTTACATAGTGCAGCAAGAGATTGTTTCTCGCTTACGGCCACACCGGCCTGAGTACGCCTGATCTCGTCTGATCTCGGAAGCTAAGCAGGGTCGGGCCTGGTTAGTACTTGGATGGGAGACCGCCTGGGAATACCAGGTGCTGTAAGCTTTTTGTCACTGCCTTGTGGAATTTCAACTCTTTGTCCGTTTTTTCCCACAAGGTTGAAATATGTGCCCTCGCTTTGAAATAAGTAAGCAAGGTTAGTTTGTATTTCATCCAACAATCTGTGCTACAGTATATGCAATTTCTTCCACTTTTTGAGTGACACAAAGATGCTTATCTAAATGGTGAAAATGCAACAGCTGTTAATCAGGCTCACTTTGACTTTACATAGTGCAGCAAGAGATTGTTTCTCGCTTACGGCCACACCGGCCTGAGTACGCCTGATCTCGTCTGATCTCGGAAGCTAAGCAGGGTCGGGCCTGGTTAGTACTTGGATGGGAGACCGCCTGGGAATACCAGGTGCTGTAAGCTTTTTGTCACTGCCTTGTGGAATTTCAACTCTTTGTCCGTTTTTTCCCACAAGGTTGAAATATGTGCCCTCGCTTTGAAATAAGTAAGCAAGGTTAGTTTGTATTTCATCCAACAATCTGTGCTACAGTATATGCAATTTCTTCCACTTTTTGAGTGACACAAAGATGCTTATCTAAATGGTGAAAATGCAACAGCTGTTAATCAGGCTCACTTTGACTTTACATAGTGCAGCAAGAGATTGTTTCTCGCTTACGGCCACACCGGCCTGAGTACGCCTGATCTCGGAAGCTAAGCAGGGTCGGGCCTGTTTAGTACTTGGATGGGAGACCGCCTGGGAATACTAGGTGCTGTAAGCTTTTTGTCACTGCCTTGTGGAATTTCAACTCTTTGTCCGTTTTTTCCCACAAGGTTGAAATATGTGCCCTCGCTTTGAAATAAGTAAGCAAGGTTAGTTTGTATTTCATCCAACAATCTGTGCTACAAATTATGGCTACAGTATATGCAATTTCTTCCACTTTTTGAGTGACACAAAGATGCTTATCTAAATGGTGAAAATGCAACAGCTGTTAATCAGGCTCACTTTGACTTTACATAGTGCAGCAAGAGATTGTTTCTCGCTTACGGCCACACCGGCCTGAGTACGCGTGATCTCGTCTGATCTCGGAAGCTAAGCAGGGTCGGGCCTGGTTAGTACTTGGATGGGAGACCGCCTGGGAATACCAGGTGCTGTAAGCTTTTTGTCACTGCCTTGTGGAATTTCAACTCTTTGTCCGTTTTTTCCCACAAGGTTGAAATATGTGCCCTCGCTTTGAAATAAGTAAGCAAGGTTAGTTTGTATTTCATCCAACAATCTGTGCTACAGTATATGCAATTTCTTCCACTTTTTGAGTGACACAAAGATGCTTATCTAAATGGTGAAAATGCAACAGCTGTTAATCAGGCTCACTTTGACTTTACATAGTGCAGCAAGAGATTGTTTCTCGCTTACGGCCACACCGGCCTGAGTACGCCTGATCTCGTCTGATCTCGGAAGCTAAGCAGGGTCGGGCCTGGTTAGTACTTGGATGGGAGACCGCCTGGGAATACCAGGTGCTGTAAGCTTTTTGTCACTGCCTTGTGGAATTTCAACTCTTTGTCCGTTTTTTCCCACAAGGTTGAAATATGTGCCCTCGCTTTGAAATAAGTAAGCAAGGTTAGTTTGTATTTCATCCAACAATCTGTGCTACAGTATATGCAATTTCTTCCACTTTTTGAGTGACACAAAGATGCTTATCTAAATGGTGAAAATGCAACAGCTGTTAATCAGGCTCACTTTGACTTTACATAGTGCAGCAAGAGATTGTTTCTCGCTTACGGCCACACCGGCCTGAGTACGCCTGATCTCGTCTGATCTCGGAAGCTAAGCAGGGTCGGGCCTGTTTAGTACTTGGATGGGAGACCGCCTGGGAATACTAGGTGCTGTAAGCTTTTTGTCACTGCCTTGTGGAATTTCAACTCTTTGTCCGTTTTTTCCCACAAGGTTGAAATATGTGCCCTCGCTTTGAAATAAGTAAGCAAGGTTAGTTTGTATTTCATCCAACAATCTGTGCTACAAATTATGGCTACAGTATATGCAATTTCTTCCACTTTTTGAGTGACACAAAGATGCTTATCTAAATGGTGAAAATGCAACAGCTGTTAATCAGGCTCACTTTGACTTTACATAGTGCAGCAAGAGATTGTTTCTCGCTTACGGCCACACCGGCCTGAGTACGCCTGATCTCGTCTGATCTCGGAAGCTAAGCAGGGTCGGGCCTGGTTAGTACTTGGATGGGAGACCGCCTGGGAATACCAGGTGCTGTAAGCTTTTTGTCACTGCCTTGTGGAATTTCAACTCTTTGTCCGTTTTTTCCCACAAGGTTGAAATATGTGCCCTCGCTTTGAAATAAGTAAGCAAGGTTAGTTTGTATTTCATCCAACAATCTGTGCTACAGTATATGCAATTTCTTCCACTTTTTGAGTGACACAAAGATGCTTATCTAAATGGTGAAAATGCAACAGCTGTTAATCAGGCTCACTTTGACTTTACATAGTGCAGCAAGAGATTGTTTCTCGCTTACGGCCACACCGGCCTGAGTACGCCTGATCTCGTCTGATCTCGGAAGCTAAGCAGGGTCGGGCCTGGTTAGTACTTGGATGGGAGACCGCCTGGGAATACCAGGTGCTGTAAGCTTTTTGTCACTGCCTTGTGGAATTTCAACTCTTTGTCCGTTTTTTCCCACAAGGTTGAAATATGTGCCCTCGCTTTGAAATAAGTAAGCAAGGTTAGTTTGTATTTCATCCAACAATCTGTGCTACAGTATATGCAATTTCTTCCACTTTTTGAGTGACACAAAGATGCTTATCTAAATGGTGAAAATGCAACAGCTGTTAATCAGGCTCACTTTGACTTTACATAGTGCAGCAAGAGATTGTTTCTCGCTTACGGCCACACCGGCCTGAGTACGCCTGATCTCGTCTGATCTCGGAAGCTAAGCAGGGTCGGGCCTGTTTAGTACTTGGATGGGAGACCGCCTGGGAATACTAGGTGCTGTAAGCTTTTTGTCACTGCCTTGTGGAATTTCAACTCTTTGTCCGTTTTTTCCCACAAGGTTGAAATATGTGCCCTCGCTTTGAAATAAGTAAGCAAGGTTAGTTTGTATTTCATCCAACAATCTGTGCTACAAATTATGGCTACAGTATATGCAATTTCTTCCACTTTTTGAGTGACACAAAGATGCTTATCTAAATGGTGAAAATGCAACAGCTGTTAATCAGGCTCACTTTGACTTTACATAGTGCAGCAAGAGATTGTTTCTCGCTTACGGCCACACCGGCCTGAGTACGCCTGATCTCGTCTGATCTCGGAAGCTAAGCAGGGTCGGGCCTGGTTAGTACTTGGATGGGAGACCGCCTGGGAATACCAGGTGCTGTAAGCTTTTTGTCACTGCCTTGTGGAATTTCAACTCTTTGTCCGTTTTTTCCCACAAGGTTGAAATATGTGCCCTCGCTTTGAAATAAGTAAGCAAGGTTAGTTTGTATTTCATCCAACAATCTGTGCTACAGTATATGCAATTTCTTCCACTTTTTGAGTGACACAAAGATGCTTATCTAAATGGTGAAAATGCAACAGCTGTTAATCAGGCTCACTTTGACTTTACATAGTGCAGCAAGAGATTGTTTCTCGCTTACGGCCACACCGGCCTGAGTACGCCTGATCTCGTCTGATCTCGGAAGCTAAGCAGGGTCGGGCCTGGTTAGTACTTGGATGGGAGACCGCCTGGGAATACCAGGTGCTGTAAGCTTTTTGTCACTGCCTTGTGGAATTTCAACTCTTTGTCCGTTTTTTCCCACAAGGTTGAAATATGTGCCCTCGCTTTGAAATAAGTAAGCAAGGTTAGTTTGTATTTCATCCAACAATCTGTGCTACAGTATATGCAATTTCTTCCACTTTTTGAGTGACACAAAGATGCTTATCTAAATGGTGAAAATGCAACAGCTGTTAATCAGGCTCACTTTGACTTTACATAGTGCAGCAAGAGATTGTTTCTCGCTTACGGCCACACCGGCCTGAGTACGCCTGATCTCGTCTGATCTCGGAAGCTAAGCAGGGTCGGGCCTGGTTAGTACTTGGATGGGAGACCGCCTGGGAATACCAGGTGCTGTAAGCTTTTTGTCACTGCCTTGTGGAATTTCAACTCTTTGTCCGTTTTTTCCCACAAGGTTGAAATATGTGCCCTCGCTTTGAAATAAGTAAGCAAGGTTAGTTTGTATTTCATCCAACAATCTGTGCTACAGTATATGCAATTTCTTCCACTTTTTGAGTGACACAAAGATGCTTATCTAAATGGTGAAAATGCAACAGCTGTTAATCAGGCTCACTTTGACTTTACATAGTGCAGCAAGAGATTGTTTCTCGGTTACGGCCACACCGGCCTGAGTACGCCTGATCTCGTCTGATCTCGGAAGCTAAGCAGGGTCGGGCCTGGTTAGTACTTGGATGGGAGACCGCCTGGGAATACCAGGTGCTGTAAGCTTTTTGTCACTGCCTTGTGGAATTTCAACTCTTTGTCCGTTTTTTCCCACAAGGTTGAAATATGTGCCCTCGCTTTGAAATAAGTAAGCAAGGTTAGTTTGTATTTCATCCAACAATCTGTGCTACAGTATATGCAATTTCTTCCACTTTTTGAGTGACACAAAGATGCTTATCTAAATGGTGAAAATGCAACAGCTGTTAATCAGGCTCACTTTGACTTTACATAGTGCAGCAAGAGATTGTTTCTCGCTTACGGCCACACCGGCCTGAGTACGCCTGATCTCGTCTGATCTCGGAAGCTAAGCAGGGTCGGGCCTGGTTAGTACTTGGATGGGAGACCGCCTGGGAATACCAGGTGCTGTAAGCTTTTTGTCACTGCCTTGTGGAATTTCAACTCTTTGTCCGTTTTTTCCCACAAGGTTGAAATATGTGCCCTCGCTTTGAAATAAGTAAGCAAGGTTAGTTTGTATTTCATCCAACAATCTGTGCTACAGTATATGCAATTTCTTCCACTTTTTGAGTGACACAAAGATGCTTATCTAAATGGTGAAAATGCAACAGCTGTTAATCAGGCTCACTTTGACTTTACATAGTGCAGCAAGAGATTGTTTCTCGCTTACGGCCACACCGGCCTGAGTACGCCTGATCTCGTCTGATCTCGGAAGCTAAGCAGGGTCGGGCCTGGTTAGTACTTGGATGGGAGACCGCCTGGGAATACCAGGTGCTGTAAGCTTTTTGTCACTGCCTTGTGGAATTTCAACTCTTTGTCCGTTTTTTCCCACAAGGTTGAAATATGTGCCCTCGCTTTGAAATAAGTAAGCAAGGTTAGTTTGTATTTCATCCAACAATCTGTGCTACAGTATATGCAATTTCTTCCACTTTTTGAGTGACACAAAGATGCTTATCTAAATGGTGAAAATGCAACAGCTGTTAATCAGGCTCACTTTGACTTTACATAGTGCAGCAAGAGATTGTTTCTCGCTTACGGCCACACCGGCCTGAGTACGCCTGATCTCGTCTGATCTCGGAAGCTAAGCAGGGTCGGGCCTGGTTAGTACTTGGATGGGAGACCGCCTGGGAATACCAGGTGCTGTAAGCTTTTTGTCACTGCCTTGTGGAATTTCAACTCTTTGTCCGTTTTTTCCCACAAGGTTGAAATATGTGCCCTCGCTTTGAAATAAGTAAGCAAGGTTAGTTTGTATTTCATCCAACAATCTGTGCTACAGTATATGCAATTTCTTCCACTTTTTGAGTGACACAAAGATGCTTATCTAAATGGTGAAAATGCAACAGCTGTTAATCAGGCTCACTTTGACTTTACATAGTGCAGCAAGAGATTGTTTCTCGGTTACGGCCACACCGGCCTGAGTACGCCTGATCTCGTCTGATCTCGGAAGCTAAGCAGGGTCGGGCCTGGTTAGTACTTGGATGGGAGACCGCCTGGGAATACCAGGTGCTGTAAGCTTTTTGTCACTGCCTTGTGGAATTTCAACTCTTTGTCCGTTTTTTCCCACAAGGTTGAAATATGTGCCCTCGCTTTGAAATAAGTAAGCAAGGTTAGTTTGTATTTCATCCAACAATCTGTGCTACAGTATATGCAATTTCTTCCACTTTTTGAGTGACACAAAGATGCTTATCTAAATGGTGAAAATGCAACAGCTGTTAATCAGGCTCACTTTGACTTTACATAGTGCAGCAAGAGATTGTTTCTCGCTTACGGCCACACCGGCCTGAGTACGCCTGATCTCGTCTGATCTCGGAAGCTAAGCAGGGTCGGGCCTGGTTAGTACTTGGATGGGAGACCGCCTGGGAATACCAGGTGCTGTAAGCTTTTTGTCACTGCCTTGTGGAATTTCAACTCTTTGTCCGTTTTTTCCCACAAGGTTGAAATATGTGCCCTCGCTTTGAAATAAGTAAGCAAGGTTAGTTTGTATTTCATCCAACAATCTGTGCTACAGTATATGCAATTTCTTCCACTTTTTGAGTGACACAAAGATGCTTATCTAAATGGTGAAAATGCAACAGCTGTTAATCAGGCTCACTTTGACTTTACATAGTGCAGCAAGAGATTGTTTCTCGCTTACGGCCACACCGGCCTGAGTACGCCTGATCTCGTCTGATCTCGGAAGCTAAGCAGGGTCGGGCCTGGTTAGTACTTGGATGGGAGACCGCCTGGGAATACCAGGTGCTGTAAGCTTTTTGTCACTGCCTTGTGGAATTTCAACTCTTTGTCCGTTTTTTCCCACAAGGTTGAAATATGTGCCCTCGCTTTGAAATAAGTAAGCAAGGTTAGTTTGTATTTCATCCAACAATCTGTGCTACAGTATATGCAATTTCTTCCACTTTTTGAGTGACACAAAGATGCTTATCTAAATGGTGAAAATGCAACAGCTGTTAATCAGGCTCACTTTGACTTTACATAGTGCAGCAAGAGATTGTTTCTCGGTTACGGCCACACCGGCCTGAGTACGCCTGATCTCGTCTGATCTCGGAAGCTAAGCAGGGTCGGGCCTGGTTAGTACTTGGATGGGAGACCGCCTGGGAATACCAGGTGCTGTAAGCTTTTTGTCACTGCCTTGTGGAATTTCAACTCTTTGTCCGTTTTTTCCCACAAGGTTGAAATATGTGCCCTCGCTTTGAAATAAGTAAGCAAGGTTAGTTTGTATTTCATCCAACAATCTGTGCTACAGTATATGCAATTTCTTCCACTTTTTGAGTGACACAAAGATGCTTATCTAAATGGTGAAAATGCAACAGCTGTTAATCAGGCTCACTTTGACTTTACATAGTGCAGCAAGAGATTGTTTCTCGCTTACGGCCACACCGGCCTGAGTACGCCTGATCTCGTCTGATCTCGGAAGCTAAGCAGGGTCGGGCCTGGTTAGTACTTGGATGGGAGACCGCCTGGGAATACCAGGTGCTGTAAGCTTTTTGTCACTGCCTTGTGGAATTTCAACTCTTTGTCCGTTTTTTCCCACAAGGTTGAAATATGTGCCCTCGCTTTGAAATAAGTAAGCAAGGTTAGTTTGTATTTCATCCAACAATCTGTGCTACAGTATATGCAATTTCTTCCACTTTTTGAGTGACACAAAGATGCTTATCTAAATGGTGAAAATGCAACAGCTGTTAATCAGGCTCACTTTGACTTTACATAGTGCAGCAAGAGATTGTTTCTCGCTTACGGCCACACCGGCCTGAGTACGCCTGATCTCGTCTGATCTCGGAAGCTAAGCAGGGTCGGGCCTGGTTAGTACTTGGATGGGAGACCGCCTGGGAATACCAGGTGCTGTAAGCTTTTTGTCACTGCCTTGTGGAATTTCAACTCTTTGTCCGTTTTTTCCCACAAGGTTGAAATATGTGCCCTCGCTTTGAAATAAGTAAGCAAGGTTAGTTTGTATTTCATCCAACAATCTGTGCTACAGTATATGCAATTTCTTCCACTTTTTGAGTGACACAAAGATGCTTATCTAAATGGTGAAAATGCAACAGCTGTTAATCAGGCTCACTTTGACTTTACATAGTGCAGCAAGAGATTGTTTCTCGCTTACGGCCACACCGGCCTGAGTACGCCTGATCTCGTCTGATCTCGGAAGCTAAGCAGGGTCGGGCCTGGTTAGTACTTGGATGGGAGACCGCCTGGGAATACCAGGTGCTGTAAGCTTTTTGTCACTGCCTTGTGGAATTTCAACTCTTTGTCCGTTTTTTCCCACAAGGTTGAAATATGTGCCCTCGCTTTGAAATAAGTAAGCAAGGTTAGTTTGTATTTCATCCAACAATCTGTGCTACAGTATATGCAATTTCTTCCACTTTTTGAGTGACACAAAGATGCTTATCTAAATGGTGAAAATGCAACAGCTGTTAATCAGGCTCACTTTGACTTTACATAGTGCAGCAAGAGATTGTTTCTCGCTTACGGCCACACCGGCCTGAGTACGCCTGATCTCGTCTGATCTCGGAAGCTAAGCAGGGTCGGGCCTGGTTAGTACTTGGATGGGAGACCGCCTGGGAATACCAGGTGCTGTAAGCTTTTTGTCACTGCCTTGTGGAATTTCAACTCTTTGTCCGTTTTTTCCCACAAGGTTGAAATATGTGCCCTCGCTTTGAAATAAGTAAGCAAGGTTAGTTTGTATTTCATCCAACAATCTGTGCTACAGTATATGCAATTTCTTCCACTTTTTGAGTGACACAAAGATGCTTATCTAAATGGTGAAAATGCAACAGCTGTTAATCAGGCTCACTTTGACTTTACATAGTGCAGCAAGAGATTGTTTCTCGCTTACGGCCACACCGGCCTGAGTACGCCTGATCTCGTCTGATCTCGGAAGCTAAGCAGGGTCGGGCCTGGTTAGTACTTGGATGGGAGACCGCCTGGGAATACCAGGTGCTGTAAGCTTTTTGTCACTGCCTTGTGGAATTTCAACTCTTTGTCCGTTTTTTCCCACAAGGTTGAAATATGTGCCCTCGCTTTGAAATAAGTAAGCAAGGTTAGTTTGTATTTCATCCAACAATCTGTGCTACAGTATATGCAATTTCTTCCACTTTTTGAGTGACACAAAGATGCTTATCTAAATGGTGAAAATGCAACAGCTGTTAATCAGGCTCACTTTGACTTTACATAGTGCAGCAAGAGATTGTTTCTCGCTTACGGCCACACCGGCCTGAGTACGCCTGATCTCGTCTGATCTCGGAAGCTAAGCAGGGTCGGGCCTGGTTAGTACTTGGATGGGAGACCGCCTGGGAATACCAGGTGCTGTAAGCTTTTTGTCACTGCCTTGTGGAATTTCAACTCTTTGTCCGTTTTTTCCCACAAGGTTGAAATATGTGCCCTCGCTTTGAAATAAGTAAGCAAGGTTAGTTTGTATTTCATCCAACAATCTGTGCTACAGTATATGCAATTTCTTCCACTTTTTGAGTGACACAAAGATGCTTATCTAAATGGTGAAAATGCAACAGCTGTTAATCAGGCTCACTTTGACTTTACATAGTGCAGCAAGAGATTGTTTCTCGCTTACGGCCACACCGGCCTGAGTACGCCTGATCTCGTCTGATCTCGGAAGCTAAGCAGGGTCGGGCCTGGTTAGTACTTGGATGGGAGACCGCCTGGGAATACCAGGTGCTGTAAGCTTTTTGTCACTGCCTTGTGGAATTTCAACTCTTTGTCCGTTTTTTCCCACAAGGTTGAAATATGTGCCCTCGCTTTGAAATAAGTAAGCAAGGTTAGTTTGTATTTCATCCAACAATCTGTGCTACAGTATATGCAATTTCTTCCACTTTTTGAGTGACACAAAGATGCTTATCTAAATGGTGAAAATGCAACAGCTGTTAATCAGGCTCACTTTGACTTTACATAGTGCAGCAAGAGATTGTTTCTCGCTTACGGCCACACAGGCCTGAGTACGCCTGATCTCGTCTGATCTCGGAAGCTAAGCAGGGTCGGGCCTGGTTAGTACTTGGATGGGAGACCGCCTGGGAATACCAGGTGCTGTAAGCTTTTTGTCACTGCCTTGTGGAATTTCAACTCTTTGTCCGTTTTTTCCCACAAGGTTGAAATATGTGCCCTCGCTTTGAAATAAGTAAGCAAGGTTAGTTTGTATTTCATCCAACAATCTGTGCTACAGTATATGCAATTTCTTCCACTTTTTGAGTGACACAAAGATGCTTATCTAAATGGTGAAAATGCAACAGCTGTTAATCAGGCTCACTTTGACTTTACATAGTGCAGCAAGAGATTGTTTCTCGCTTACGGCCACACCGGCCTGAGTACCCCTGATCTCGTCTGATCTCGGAAGCTAAGCAGGGTCGGGCCTGGTTAGTACTTGGATGGGAGACCGCCTGGGAATACCAGGTGCTGTAAGCTTTTTGTCACTGCCTTGTGGAATTTCAACTCTTTGTCCGTTTTTTCCCACAAGGTTGAAATATGTGCCCTCGCTTTGAAATAAGTAAGCAAGGTTAGTTTGTATTTCATCCAACAATCTGTGCTACAGTATATGCAATTTCTTCCACTTTTTGAGTGACACAAAGATGCTTATCTAAATGGTGAAAATGCAACAGCTGTTAATCAGGCTCACTTTGACTTTACATAGTGCAGCAAGAGATTGTTTCTCGCTTACGGCCACACCGGCCTGAGTACGCCTGATCTCGTCTGATCTCGGAAGCTAAGCAGGGTCGGGCCTGGTTAGTACTTGGATGGGAGACCGCCTGGGAATACCAGGTGCTGTAAGCTTTTTGTCACTGCCTTGTGGAATTTCAACTCTTTGTCCGTTTTTTCCCACAAGGTTGAAATATGTGCCCTCGCTTTGAAATAAGTAAGCAAGGTTAGTTTGTATTTCATCCAACAATCTGTGCTACAGTATATGCAATTTCTTCCACTTTTTGAGTGACACAAAGATGCTTATCTAAATGGTGAAAATGCAACAGCTGTTAATCAGGCTCACTTTGACTTTACATAGTGCAGCAAGAGATTGTTTCTCGCTTACGGCCACACCGGCCTGAGTACGCCTGATCTCGTCTGATCTCGGAAGCTAAGCAGGGTCGGGCCTGGTTAGTACTTGGATGGGAGACCGCCTGGGAATACCAGGTGCTGTAAGCTTTTTGTCACTGCCTTGTGGAATTTCAACTCTTTGTCCGTTTTTTCCCACAAGGTTGAAATATGTGCCCTCGCTTTGAAATAAGTAAGCAAGGTTAGTTTGTATTTCATCCAACAATCTGTGCTACAGTATATGCAATTTCTTCCACTTTTTGAGTGACACAAAGATGCTTATCTAAATGGTGAAAATGCAACAGCTGTTAATCAGGCTCACTTTGACTTTACATAGTGCAGCAAGAGATTGTTTCTCGCTTACGGCCACACCGGCCTGAGTACGCCTGATCTCGTCTGATCTCGGAAGCTAAGCAGGGTCGGGCCTGGTTAGTACTTGGATGGGAGACCGCCTGGGAATACCAGGTGCTGTAAGCTTTTTGTCACTGCCTTGTGGAATTTCAACTCTTTGTCCGTTTTTTCCCACAAGGTTGAAATATGTGCCCTCGCTTTGAAATAAGTAAGCAAGGTTAGTTTGTATTTCATCCAACAATCTGTGCTACAGTATATGCAATTTCTTCCACTTTTTGAGTGACACAAAGATGCTTATCTAAATGGTGAAAATGCAACAGCTGTTAATCAGGCTCACTTTGACTTTACATAGTGCAGCAAGAGATTGTTTCTCGCTTACGGCCACACCGGCCTGAGTACGCCTGATCTCGTCTGATCTCGGAAGCTAAGCAGGGTCGGGCCTGGTTAGTACTTGGATGGGAGACCGCCTGGGAATACCAGGTGCTGTAAGCTTTTTGTCACTGCCTTGTGGAATTTCAACTCTTTGTCCGTTTTTTCCCACAAGGTTGAAATATGTGCCCTCGCTTTGAAATAAGTAAGCAAGGTTAGTTTGTATTTCATCCAACAATCTGTGCTACAGTATATGCAATTTCTTCCACTTTTTGAGTGACACAAAGATGCTTATCTAAATGGTGAAAATGCAACAGCTGTTAATCAGGCTCACTTTGACTTTACATAGTGCAGCAAGAGATTGTTTCTCGCTTACGGCCACACAGGCCTGAGTACGCCTGATCTCGTCTGATCTCGGAAGCTAAGCAGGGTCGGGCCTGGTTAGTACTTGGATGGGAGACCGCCTGGGAATACCAGGTGCTGTAAGCTTTTTGTCACTGCCTTGTGGAATTTCAACTCTTTGTCCGTTTTTTCCCACAAGGTTGAAATATGTGCCCTCGCTTTGAAATAAGTAAGCAAGGTTAGTTTGTATTTCATCCAACAATCTGTGCTACAGTATATGCAATTTCTTCCACTTTTTGAGTGACACAAAGATGCTTATCTAAATGGTGAAAATGCAACAGCTGTTAATCAGGCTCACTTTGACTTTACATAGTGCAGCAAGAGATTGTTTCTCGCTTACGGCCACACCGGCCTGAGTACGCCTGATCTCGTCTGATCTCGGAAGCTAAGCAGGGTCGGGCCTGGTTAGTACTTGGATGGGAGACCGCCTGGGAATACCAGGTGCTGTAAGCTTTTTGTCACTGCCTTGTGGAATTTCAACTCTTTGTCCGTTTTTTCCCACAAGGTTGAAATATGTGCCCTCGCTTTGAAATAAGTAAGCAAGGTTAGTTTGTATTTCATCCAACAATCTGTGCTACAGTATATGCAATTTCTTCCACTTTTTGAGTGACACAAAGATGCTTATCTAAATGGTGAAAATGCAACAGCTGTTAATCAGGCTCACTTTGACTTTACATAGTGCAGCAAGAGATTGTTTCTCGCTTACGGCCACACAGGCCTGAGTACGCCTGATCTCGTCTGATCTCGGAAGCTAAGCAGGGTCGGGCCTGGTTAGTACTTGGATGGGAGACCGCCTGGGAATACCAGGTGCTGTAAGCTTTTTGTCACTGCCTTGTGGAATTTCAACTCTTTGTCCGTTTTTTCCCACAAGGTTGAAATATGTGCCCTCGCTTTGAAATAAGTAAGCAAGGTTAGTTTGTATTTCATCCAACAATCTGTGCTACAGTATATGCAATTTCTTCCACTTTTTGAGTGACACAAAGATGCTTATCTAAATGGTGAAAATGCAACAGCTGTTAATCAGGCTCACTTTGACTTTACATAGTGCAGCAAGAGATTGTTTCTCGCTTACGGCCACACCGGCCTGAGTACCCCTGATCTCGTCTGATCTCGGAAGCTAAGCAGGGTCGGGCCTGGTTAGTACTTGGATGGGAGACCGCCTGGGAATACCAGGTGCTGTAAGCTTTTTGTCACTGCCTTGTGGAATTTCAACTCTTTGTCCGTTTTTTCCCACAAGGTTGAAATATGTGCCCTCGCTTTGAAATAAGTAAGCAAGGTTAGTTTGTATTTCATCCAACAATCTGTGCTACAGTATATGCAATTTCTTCCACTTTTTGAGTGACACAAAGATGCTTATCTAAATGGTGAAAATGCAACAGCTGTTAATCAGGCTCACTTTGACTTTACATAGTGCAGCAAGAGATTGTTTCTCGCTTACGGCCACACCGGCCTGAGTACGCCTGATCTCGTCTGATCTCGGAAGCTAAGCAGGGTCGGGCCTGGTTAGTACTTGGATGGGAGACCGCCTGGGAATACCAGGTGCTGTAAGCTTTTTGTCACTGCCTTGTGGAATTTCAACTCTTTGTCCGTTTTTTCCCACAAGGTTGAAATATGTGCCCTCGCTTTGAAATAAGTAAGCAAGGTTAGTTTGTATTTCATCCAACAATCTGTGCTACAGTATATGCAATTTCTTCCACTTTTTGAGTGACACAAAGATGCTTATCTAAATGGTGAAAATGCAACAGCTGTTAATCAGGCTCACTTTGACTTTACATAGTGCAGCAAGAGATTGTTTCTCGCTTACGGCCACACCGGCCTGAGTACGCCTGATCTCGTCTGATCTCGGAAGCTAAGCAGGGTCGGGCCTGGTTAGTACTTGGATGGGAGACCGCCTGGGAATACCAGGTGCTGTAAGCTTTTTGTCACTGCCTTGTGGAATTTCAACTCTTTGTCCGTTTTTTCCCACAAGGTTGAAATATGTGCCCTCGCTTTGAAATAAGTAAGCAAGGTTAGTTTGTATTTCATCCAACAATCTGTGCTACAGTATATGCAATTTCTTCCACTTTTTGAGTGACACAAAGATGCTTATCTAAATGGTGAAAATGCAACAGCTGTTAATCAGGCTCACTTTGACTTTACATAGTGCAGCAAGAGATTGTTTCTCGCTTACGGCCACACCGGCCTGAGTACGCCTGATCTCGTCTGATCTCGGAAGCTAAGCAGGGTCGGGCCTGGTTAGTACTTGGATGGGAGACCGCCTGGGAATACCAGGTGCTGTAAGCTTTTTGTCACTGCCTTGTGGAATTTCAACTCTTTGTCCGTTTTTTCCCACAAGGTTGAAATATGTGCCCTCGCTTTGAAATAAGTAAGCAAGGTTAGTTTGTATTTCATCCAACAATCTGTGCTACAGTATATGCAATTTCTTCCACTTTTTGAGTGACACAAAGATGCTTATCTAAATGGTGAAAATGCAACAGCTGTTAATCAGGCTCACTTTGACTTTACATAGTGCAGCAAGAGATTGTTTCTCGCTTACGGCCACACCGGCCTGAGTACGCCTGATCTCGTCTGATCTCGGAAGCTAAGCAGGGTCGGGCCTGGTTAGTACTTGGATGGGAGACCGCCTGGGAATACCAGGTGCTGTAAGCTTTTTGTCACTGCCTTGTGGAATTTCAACTCTTTGTCCGTTTTTTCCCACAAGGTTGAAATATGTGCCCTCGCTTTGAAATAAGTAAGCAAGGTTAGTTTGTATTTCATCCAACAATCTGTGCTACAGTATATGCAATTTCTTCCACTTTTTGAGTGACACAAAGATGCTTATCTAAATGGTGAAAATGCAACAGCTGTTAATCAGGCTCACTTTGACTTTACATAGTGCAGCAAGAGATTGTTTCTCGCTTACGGCCACACCGGCCTGAGTACGCCTGATCTCGTCTGATCTCGGAAGCTAAGCAGGGTCGGGCCTGGTTAGTACTTGGATGGGAGACCGCCTGGGAATACCAGGTGCTGTAAGCTTTTTGTCACTGCCTTGTGGAATTTCAACTCTTTGTCCGTTTTTTCCCACAAGGTTGAAATATGTGCCCTCGCTTTGAAATAAGTAAGCAAGGTTAGTTTGTATTTCATCCAACAATCTGTGCTACAGTATATGCAATTTCTTCCACTTTTTGAGTGACACAAAGATGCTTATCTAAATGGTGAAAATGCAACAGCTGTTAATCAGGCTCACTTTGACTTTACATAGTGCAGCAAGAGATTGTTTCTCGCTTACGGCCACACCGGCCTGAGTACGCCTGATCTCGTCTGATCTCGGAAGCTAAGCAGGGTCGGGCCTGGTTAGTACTTGGATGGGAGACCGCCTGGGAATACCAGGTGCTGTAAGCTTTTTGTCACTGCCTTGTGGAATTTCAACTCTTTGTCCGTTTTTTCCCACAAGGTTGAAATATGTGCCCTCGCTTTGAAATAAGTAAGCAAGGTTAGTTTGTATTTCATCCAACAATCTGTGCTACAGTATATGCAATTTCTTCCACTTTTTGAGTGACACAAAGATGCTTATCTAAATGGTGAAAATGCAACAGCTGTTAATCAGGCTCACTTTGACTTTACATAGTGCAGCAAGAGATTGTTTCTCGCTTACGGCCACACCGGCCTGAGTACGCCTGATCTCGTCTGATCTCGGAAGCTAAGCAGGGTCGGGCCTGGTTAGTACTTGGATGGGAGACCGCCTGGGAATACCAGGTGCTGTAAGCTTTTTGTCACTGCCTTGTGGAATTTCAACTCTTTGTCCGTTTTTTCCCACAAGGTTGAAATATGTGCCCTCGCTTTGAAATAAGTAAGCAAGGTTAGTTTGTATTTCATCCAACAATCTGTGCTACAGTATATGCAATTTCTTCCACTTTTTGAGTGACACAAAGATGCTTATCTAAATGGTGAAAATGCAACAGCTGTTAATCAGGCTCACTTTGACTTTACATAGTGCAGCAAGAGATTTTTTCTCGCTTACGGCCACACCGGCCTGAGTACGCCTGATCTCGTCTGATCTCGGAAGCTAAGCAGGGTCGGGCCTGGTTAGTACTTGGATGGGAGACCGCCTGGGAATACCAGGTGCTGTAAGCTTTTTGTCACTGCCTTGTGGAATTTCAACTCTTTGTCCGTTTTTTCCCACAAGGTTGAAATATGTGCCCTCGCTTTGAAATAAGTAAGCAAGGTTAGTTTGTATTTCATCCAACAATCTGTGCTACAGTATATGCAATTTCTTCCACTTTTTGAGTGACACAAAGATGCTTATCTAAATGGTGAAAATGCAACAGCTGTTAATCAGGCTCACTTTGACTTTACATAGTGCAGCAAGAGATTGTTTCTCGCTTACGGCCACACCGGCCTGAGTACGCCTGATCTCGTCTGATCTCGGAAGCTAAGCAGGGTCGGGCCTGGTTAGTACTTGGATGGGAGACCGCCTGGGAATACCAGGTGCTGTAAGCTTTTTGTCACTGCCTTGTGGAATTTCAACTCTTTGTCCGTTTTTTCCCACAAGGTTGAAATATGTGCCCTCGCTTTGAAATAAGTAAGCAAGGTTAGTTTGTATTTCATCCAACAATCTGTGCTACAGTATATGCAATTTCTTCCACTTTTTGAGTGACACAAAGATGCTTATCTAAATGGTGAAAATGCAACAGCTGTTAATCAGGCTCACTTTGACTTTACATAGTGCAGCAAGAGATTGTTTCTCGCTTACGGCCACACCGGCCTGAGTACGCCTGATCTCGTCTGATCTCGGAAGCTAAGCAGGGTCGGGCCTGGTTAGTACTTGGATGGGAGACCGCCTGGGAATACCAGGTGCTGTAAGCTTTTTGTCACTGCCTTGTGGAATTTCAACTCTTTGTCCGTTTTTTCCCACAAGGTTGAAATATGTGCCCTCGCTTTGAAATAAGTAAGCAAGGTTAGTTTGTATTTCATCCAACAATCTGTGCTACAGTATATGCAATTTCTTCCACTTTTTGAGTGACACAAAGATGCTTATCTAAATGGTGAAAATGCAACAGCTGTTAATCAGGCTCACTTTGACTTTACATAGTGCAGCAAGAGATTGTTTCTCGCTTACGGCCACACCGGCCTGAGTACGCCTGATCTCGTCTGATCTCGGAAGCTAAGCAGGGTCGGGCCTGGTTAGTACTTGGATGGGAGACCGCCTGGGAATACCAGGTGCTGTAAGCTTTTTGTCACTGCCTTGTGGAATTTCAACTCTTTGTCCGTTTTTTCCCACAAGGTTGAAATATGTGCCCTCGCTTTGAAATAAGTAAGCAAGGTTAGTTTGTATTTCATCCAACAATCTGTGCTACAAATTATGGCTACAGTATATGCAATTTCTTCCACTTTTTGAGTGACACAAAGATGCTTATCTAAATGGTGAAAATGCAACAGCTGTTAATCAGGCTCACTTTGACTTTACATAGTGCAGCAAGAGATTGTTTCTCGCTTACGGCCACACCGGCCTGAGTACGCCTGATCTCGTCTGATCTCGGAAGCTAAGCAGGGTCGGGCCTGGTTAGTACTTGAATGGGAGACCGCCTGGGAATACCAGGTGCTGTAAGCTTTTTGTCACTGCCTTGTGGAATTTCAACTCTTTGTCCGTTTTTTCCCACAAGGTTGAAATATGTGCCCTCGCTTTGAAATAAGTAAGCAAGGTTAGTTTGTATTTCATCCAACAATCTGTGCTACAAATTATGGCTACAGTATATGCAATTTCTTCCACTTTTTGAGTGACACAAAGATGCTTATCTAAATGGTGAAAATGCAACAGCTGTTAATCAGGCTCACTTTGACCTTACATAGTGCAGCAAGAGATTGTTTCTCGCTTGCGGCCACACCGGCCTGAGTACGCCTGATCTCGTCTGATCTCGGAAGCTAAGCAGGGTCGGGCCTGGTTAGTACTTGGATGGGAGACCGCCTGGGAATACCAGGTGCTGTAAGCTTTTTGTCACTGCCTTGTGGAATTTCAACTCTTTGTCCGTTTTTTCCCACAAGGTTGAAATATGTGCCCTCGCTTTGAAATAAGTAAGCAAGGTTAGTTTGTATTTCATCCAACAATCTGTGCTACAGTATATGCAATTTCTTCCACTTTTTGAGTGACACAAAGATGCTTATCTAAATGGTGAAAATGCAACAGCTGTTAATCAGGCTCACTTTGACTTTACATAGTGCAGCAAGAGATTGTTTCTCGCTTACGGCCACACCGGCCTGAGTACGCCTGATCTCGTCTGATCTCGGAAGCTAAGCAGGGTCGGGCCTGGTTAGTACTTGGATGGGAGACCGCCTGGGAATACCAGGTGCTGTAAGCTTTTTGTCACTGCCTTGTGGAATTTCAACTCTTTGTCCGTTTTTTCCCACAAGGTTGAAATATGTGCCCTCGCTTTGAAATAAGTAAGCAAGGTTAGTTTGTATTTCATCCAACAATCTGTGCTACAGTATATGCAATTTCTTCCACTTTTTGAGTGACACAAAGATGCTTATCTAAATGGTGAAAATGCAACAGCTGTTAATCAGGCTCACTTTGACTTTACATAGTGCAGCAAGAGATTGTTTCTCGCTTACGGCCACACCGGCCTGAGTACGCCTGATCTCGTCTGATCTCGGAAGCTAAGCAGGGTCGGGCCTGGTTAGTACTTGGATGGGAGACCGCCTGGGAATACCAGGTGCTGTAAGCTTTTTGTCACTGCCTTGTGGAATTTCAACTCTTTGTCCGTTTTTTCCCACAAGGTTGAAATATGTGCCCTCGCTTTGAAATAAGTAAGCAAGGTTAGTTTGTATTTCATCCAACAATCTGTGCTACAGTATATGCAATTTCTTCCACTTTTTGAGTGACACAAAGATGCTTATCTAAATGGTGAAAATGCAACAGCTGTTAATCAGGCTCACTTTGACTTTACATAGTGCAGCAAGAGATTGTTTCTCGCTTACGGCCACACCGGCCTGAGTACGCCTGATCTCGTCTGATCTCGGAAGCTAAGCAGGGTCGGGCCTGGTTAGTACTTGGATGGGAGACCGCCTGGGAATACCAGGTGCTGTAAGCTTTTTGTCACTGCCTTGTGGAATTTCAACTCTTTGTCCGTTTTTTCCCACAAGGTTGAAATATGTGCCCTCGCTTTGAAATAAGTAAGCAAGGTTAGTTTGTATTTCATCCAACAATCTGTGCTACAGTATATGCAATTTCTTCCACTTTTTGAGTGACACAAAGATGCTTATCTAAATGGTGAAAATGCAACAGCTGTTAATCAGGCTCACTTTGACTTTACATAGTGCAGCAAGAGATTGTTTCTCGCTTACGGCCACACCGGCCTGAGTACGCCTGATCTCGTCTGATCTCGGAAGCTAAGCAGGGTCGGGCCTGGTTAGTACTTGGATGGGAGACCGCCTGGGAATACCAGGTGCTGTAAGCTTTTTGTCACTGCCTTGTGGAATTTCAACTCTTTGTCCGTTTTTTCCCACAAGGTTGAAATATGTGCCCTCGCTTTGAAATAAGTAAGCAAGGTTAGTTTGTATTTCATCCAACAATCTGTGCTACAAATTATGGCTACAGTATATGCAATTTCTTCCACTTTTTGAGTGACACAAAGATGCTTATCTAAATGGTGAAAATGCAACAGCTGTTAATCAGGCTCACTTTGACCTTACATAGTGCAGCAAGAGATTGTTTCTCGCTTGCGGCCACACCGGCCTGAGTACGCCTGATCTCGTCTGATCTCGGAAGCTAAGCAGGGTCGGGCCTGGTTAGTACTTGGATGGGAGACCGCCTGGGAATACCAGGTGCTGTAAGCTTTTTGTCACTGCCTTGTGGAATTTCAACTCTTTGTCCGTTTTTTCCCACAAGGTTGAAATATGTGCCCTCGCTTTGAAATAAGTAAGCAAGGTTAGTTTGTATTTCATCCAACAATCTGTGCTACAGTATATGCAATTTCTTCCACTTTTTGAGTGACACAAAGATGCTTATCTAAATGGTGAAAATGCAACAGCTGTTAATCAGGCTCACTTTGACTTTACATAGTGCAGCAAGAGATTGTTTCTCGCTTACGGCCACACCGGCCTGAGTACGCCTGATCTCGTCTGATCTCGGAAGCTAAGCAGGGTCGGGCCTGGTTAGTACTTGGATGGGAGACCGCCTGGGAATACCAGGTGCTGTAAGCTTTTTGTCACTGCCTTGTGGAATTTCAACTCTTTGTCCGTTTTTTCCCACAAGGTTGAAATATGTGCCCTCGCTTTGAAATAAGTAAGCAAGGTTAGTTTGTATTTCATCCAACAATCTGTGCTACAGTATATGCAATTTCTTCCACTTTTTGAGTGACACAAAGATGCTTATCTAAATGGTGAAAATGCAACAGCTGTTAATCAGGCTCACTTTGACTTTACATAGTGCAGCAAGAGATTGTTTCTCGCTTACGGCCACACCGGCCTGAGTACGCCTGATCTCGTCTGATCTCGGAAGCTAAGCAGGGTCGGGCCTGGTTAGTACTTGGATGGGAGACCGCCTGGGAATACCAGGTGCTGTAAGCTTTTTGTCACTGCCTTGTGGAATTTCAACTCTTTGTCCGTTTTTTCCCACAAGGTTGAAATATGTGCCCTCGCTTTGAAATAAGTAAGCAAGGTTAGTTTGTATTTCATCCAACAATCTGTGCTACAGTATATGCAATTTCTTCCACTTTTTGAGTGACACAAAGATGCTTATCTAAATGGTGAAAATGCAACAGCTGTTAATCAGGCTCACTTTGACTTTACATAGTGCAGCAAGAGATTGTTTCTCGCTTACGGCCACACCGGCCTGAGTACGCCTGATCTCGTCTGATCTCGGAAGCTAAGCAGGGTCGGGCCTGGTTAGTACTTGGATGGGAGACCGCCTGGGAATACCAGGTGCTGTAAGCTTTTTGTCACTGCCTTGTGGAATTTCAACTCTTTGTCCGTTTTTTCCCACAAGGTTGAAATATGTGCCCTCGCTTTGAAATAAGTAAGCAAGGTTAGTTTGTATTTCATCCAACAATCTGTGCTACAGTATATGCAATTTCTTCCACTTTTTGAGTGACACAAAGATGCTTATCTAAATGGTGAAAATGCAACAGCTGTTAATCAGGCTCACTTTGACTTTACATAGTGCAGCAAGAGATTGTTTCTCGCTTACGGCCACACCGGCCTGAGTACGCCTGATCTCGTCTGATCTCGGAAGCTAAGCAGGGTCGGGCCTGGTTAGTACTTGGATGGGAGACCGCCTGGGAATACCAGGTGCTGTAAGCTTTTTGTCACTGCCTTGTGGAATTTCAACTCTTTGTCCGTTTTTTCCCACAAGGTTGAAATATGTGCCCTCGCTTTGAAATAAGTAAGCAAGGTTAGTTTGTATTTCATCCAACAATCTGTGCTACAGTATATGCAATTTCTTCCACTTTTTGAGTGACACAAAGATGCTTATCTAAATGGTGAAAATGCAACAGCTGTTAATCAGGCTCACTTTGACTTTACATAGTGCAGCAAGAGATTGTTTCTCGCTTACGGCCACACCGGCCTGAGTACGCCTGATCTCGTCTGATCTCGGAAGCTAAGCAGGGTCGGGCCTGGTTAGTACTTGGATGGGAGACCGCCTGGGAATACCAGGTGCTGTAAGCTTTTTGTCACTGCCTTGTGGAATTTCAACTCTTTGTCCGTTTTTTCCCACAAGGTTGAAATATGTGCCCTCGCTTTGAAATAAGTAAGCAAGGTTAGTTTGTATTTCATCCAACAATCTGTGCTACAGTATATGCAATTTCTTCCACTTTTTGAGTGACACAAAGATGCTTATCTAAATGGTGAAAATGCAACAGCTGTTAATCAGGCTCACTTTGACTTTACATAGTGCAGCAAGAGATTGTTTCTCGCTTACGGCCACACCGGCCTGAGTACGCCTGATCTCGTCTGATCTCGGAAGCTAAGCAGGGTCGGGCCTGGTTAGTACTTGGATGGGAGACCGCCTGGGAATACCAGGTGCTGTAAGCTTTTTGTCACTGCCTTGTGGAATTTCAACTCTTTGTCCGTTTTTTCCCACAAGGTTGAAATATGTGCCCTCGCTTTGAAATAAGTAAGCAAGGTTAGTTTGTATTTCATCCAACAATCTGTGCTACAGTATATGCAATTTCTTCCACTTTTTGAGTGACACAAAGATGCTTATCTAAATGGTGAAAATGCAACAGCTGTTAATCAGGCTCACTTTGACTTTACATAGTGCAGCAAGAGATTGTTTCTCGCTTACGGCCACACCGGCCTGAGTACGCCTGATCTCGTCTGATCTCGGAAGCTAAGCAGGGTCGGGCCTGGTTAGTACTTGGATGGGAGACCGCCTGGGAATACCAGGTGCTGTAAGCTTTTTGTCACTGCCTTGTGGAATTTCAACTCTTTGTCCGTTTTTTCCCACAAGGTTGAAATATGTGCCCTCGCTTTGAAATAAGTAAGCAAGGTTAGTTTGTATTTCATCCAACAATCTGTGCTACAGTATATGCAATTTCTTCCACTTTTTGAGTGACACAAAGATGCTTATCTAAATGGTGAAAATGCAACAGCTGTTAATCAGGCTCACTTTGACTTTACATAGTGCAGCAAGAGATTGTTTCTCGCTTACGGCCACACCGGCCTGAGTACGCCTGATCTCGTCTGATCTCGGAAGCTAAGCAGGGTCGGGCCTGGTTAGTACTTGGATGGGAGACCGCCTGGGAATACCAGGTGCTGTAAGCTTTTTGTCACTGCCTTGTGGAATTTCAACTCTTTGTCCGTTTTTTCCCACAAGGTTGAAATATGTGCCCTCGCTTTGAAATAAGTAAGCAAGGTTAGTTTGTATTTCATCCAACAATCTGTGCTACAGTATATGCAATTTCTTCCACTTTTTGAGTGACACAAAGATGCTTATCTAAATGGTGAAAATGCAACAGCTGTTAATCAGGCTCACTTTGACTTTACATAGTGCAGCAAGAGATTGTTTCTCGCTTACGGCCACACCGGCCTGAGTACGCCTGATCTCGTCTGATCTCGGAAGCTAAGCAGGGTCGGGCCTGGTTAGTACTTGGATGGGAGACCGCCTGGGAATACCAGGTGCTGTAAGCTTTTTGTCACTGCCTTGTGGAATTTCAACTCTTTGTCCGTTTTTTCCCACAAGGTTGAAATATGTGCCCTCGCTTTGAAATAAGTAAGCAAGGTTAGTTTGTATTTCATCCAACAATCTGTGCTACAGTATATGCAATTTCTTCCACTTTTTGAGTGACACAAAGATGCTTATCTAAATGGTGAAAATGCAACAGCTGTTAATCAGGCTCACTTTGACTTTACATAGTGCAGCAAGAGATTGTTTCTCGCTTACGGCCACACCGGCCTGAGTACGCCTGATCTCGTCTGATCTCGGAAGCTAAGCAGGGTCGGGCCTGGTTAGTACTTGGATGGGAGACCGCCTGGGAATACCAGGTGCTGTAAGCTTTTTGTCACTGCCTTGTGGAATTTCAACTCTTTGTCCGTTTTTTCCCACAAGGTTGAAATATGTGCCCTCGCTTTGAAATAAGTAAGCAAGGTTAGTTTGTATTTCATCCAACAATCTGTGCTACAGTATATGCAATTTCTTCCACTTTTTGAGTGACACAAAGATGCTTATCTAAATGGTGAAAATGCAACAGCTGTTAATCAGGCTCACTTTGACTTTACATAGTGCAGCAAGAGATTGTTTCTCGCTTACGGCCACACCGGCCTGAGTACGCCTGATCTCGTCTGATCTCGGAAGCTAAGCAGGGTCGGGCCTGGTTAGTACTTGGATGGGAGACCGCCTGGGAATACCAGGTGCTGTAAGCTTTTTGTCACTGCCTTGTGGAATTTCAACTCTTTGTCCGTTTTTTCCCACAAGGTTGAAATATGTGCCCTCGCTTTGAAATAAGTAAGCAAGGTTAGTTTGTATTTCATCCAACAATCTGTGCTACAGTATATGCAATTTCTTCCACTTTTTGAGTGACACAAAGATGCTTATCTAAATGGTGAAAATGCAACAGCTGTTAATCAGGCTCACTTTGACTTTACATAGTGCAGCAAGAGATTGTTTCTCGCTTACGGCCACACCGGCCTGAGTACGCCTGATCTCGTCTGATCTCGGAAGCTAAGCAGGGTCGGGCCTGGTTAGTACTTGGATGGGAGACCGCCTGGGAATACCAGGTGCTGTAAGCTTTTTGTCACTGCCTTGTGGAATTTCAACTCTTTGTCCGTTTTTTCCCACAAGGTTGAAATATGTGCCCTCGCTTTGAAATAAGTAAGCAAGGTTAGTTTGTATTTCATCCAACAATCTGTGCTACAGTATATGCAATTTCTTCCACTTTTTGAGTGACACAAAGATGCTTATCTAAATGGTGAAAATGCAACAGCTGTTAATCAGGCTCACTTTGACTTTACATAGTGCAGCAAGAGATTGTTTCTCGCTTACGGCCACACCGGCCTGAGTACGCCTGATCTCGTCTGATCTCGGAAGCTAAGCAGGGTCGGGCCTGGTTAGTACTTGGATGGGAGACCGCCTGGGAATACCAGGTGCTGTAAGCTTTTTGTCACTGCCTTGTGGAATTTCAACTCTTTGTCCGTTTTTTCCCACAAGGTTGAAATATGTGCCCTCGCTTTGAAATAAGTAAGCAAGGTTAGTTTGTATTTCATCCAACAATCTGTGCTACAGTATATGCAATTTCTTCCACTTTTTGAGTGACACAAAGATGCTTATCTAAATGGTGAAAATGCAACAGCTGTTAATCAGGCTCACTTTGACTTTACATAGTGCAGCAAGAGATTGTTTCTCGCTTACGGCCACACCGGCCTGAGTACGCCTGATCTCGTCTGATCTCGGAAGCTAAGCAGGGTCGGGCCTGGTTAGTACTTGGATGGGAGACCGCCTGGGAATACCAGGTGCTGTAAGCTTTTTGTCACTGCCTTGTGGAATTTCAACTCTTTGTCCGTTTTTTCCCACAAGGTTGAAATATGTGCCCTCGCTTTGAAATAAGTAAGCAAGGTTAGTTTGTATTTCATCCAACAATCTGTGCTACAGTATATGCAATTTCTTCCACTTTTTGAGTGACACAAAGATGCTTATCTAAATGGTGAAAATGCAACAGCTGTTAATCAGGCTCACTTTGACTTTACATAGTGCAGCAAGAGATTGTTTCTCGCTTACGGCCACACCGGCCTGAGTACGCCTGATCTCGTCTGATCTCGGAAGCTAAGCAGGGTCGGGCCTGGTTAGTACTTGGATGGGAGACCGCCTGGGAATACCAGGTGCTGTAAGCTTTTTGTCACTGCCTTGTGGAATTTCAACTCTTTGTCCGTTTTTTCCCACAAGGTTGAAATATGTGCCCTCGCTTTGAAATAAGTAAGCAAGGTTAGTTTGTATTTCATCCAACAATCTGTGCTACAGTATATGCAATTTCTTCCACTTTTTGAGTGACACAAAGATGCTTATCTAAATGGTGAAAATGCAACAGCTGTTAATCAGGCTCACTTTGACTTTACATAGTGCAGCAAGAGATTGTTTCTCGCTTACGGCCACACCGGCCTGAGTACGCCTGATCTCGGAAGCTAAGCAGGGTCGGGCCTGGTTAGTACTTGGATGGGAGACCGCCTGGGAATACCAGGTGCTGTAAGCTTTTTGTCACTGCCTTGTGGAATTTCAACTCTTTGTCCGTTTTTTCCCACAAGGTTGAAATATGTGCCCTCGCTTTGAAATAAGTAAGCAAGGTTAGTTTGTATTTCATCCAACAATCTGTGCTACAGTATATGCAATTTCTTCCACTTTTTGAGTGACACAAAGATGCTTATCTAAATGGTGAAAATGCAACAGCTGTTAATCAGGCTCACTTTGACTTTACATAGTGCAGCAAGAGATTGTTTCTCGCTTACGGCCACACCGGCCTGAGTACGCCTGATCTCGTCTGATCTCGGAAGCTAAGCAGGGTCGGGCCTGGTTAGTACTTGGATGGGAGACCGCCTGGGAATACCAGGTGCTGTAAGCTTTTTGTCACTGCCTTGTGGAATTTCAACTCTTTGTCCGTTTTTTCCCACAAGGTTGAAATATGTGCCCTCGCTTTGAAATAAGTAAGCAAGGTTAGTTTGTATTTCATCCAACAATCTGTGCTACAGTATATGCAATTTCTTCCACTTTTTGAGTGACACAAAGATGCTTATCTAAATGGTGAAAATGCAACAGCTGTTAATCAGGCTCACTTTGACTTTACATAGTGCAGCAAGAGATTGTTTCTCGCTTACGGCCACACCGGCCTGAGTACGCCTGATCTCGTCTGATCTCGGAAGCTAAGCAGGGTCGGGCCTGGTTAGTACTTGGATGGGAGACCGCCTGGGAATACCAGGTGCTGTAAGCTTTTTGTCACTGCCTTGTGGAATTTCAACTCTTTGTCCGTTTTTTCCCACAAGGTTGAAATATGTGCCCTCGCTTTGAAATAAGTAAGCAAGGTTAGTTTGTATTTCATCCAACAATCTGTGCTACAGTATATGCAATTTCTTCCACTTTTTGAGTGACACAAAGATGCTTATCTAAATGGTGAAAATGCAACAGCTGTTAATCAGGCTCACTTTGACTTTACATAGTGCAGCAAGAGATTGTTTCTCGCTTACGGCCACACCGGCCTGAGTACGCCTGATCTCGTCTGATCTCGGAAGCTAAGCAGGGTCGGGCCTGGTTAGTACTTGGATGGGAGACCGCCTGGGAATACCAGGTGCTGTAAGCTTTTTGTCACTGCCTTGTGGAATTTCAACTCTTTGTCCGTTTTTTCCCACAAGGTTGAAATATGTGCCCTCGCTTTGAAATAAGTAAGCAAGGTTAGTTTGTATTTCATCCAACAATCTGTGCTACAGTATATGCAATTTCTTCCACTTTTTGAGTGACACAAAGATGCTTATCTAAATGGTGAAAATGCAACAGCTGTTAATCAGGCTCACTTTGACTTTACATAGTGCAGCAAGAGATTGTTTCTCGCTTACGGCCACACCGGCCTGAGTACGCCTGATCTCGTCTGATCTCGGAAGCTAAGCAGGGTCGGGCCTGGTTAGTACTTGGATGGGAGACCGCCTGGGAATACCAGGTGCTGTAAGCTTTTTGTCACTGCCTTGTGGAATTTCAACTCTTTGTCCGTTTTTTCCCACAAGGTTGAAATATGTGCCCTCGCTTTGAAATAAGTAAGCAAGGTTAGTTTGTATTTCATCCAACAATCTGTGCTACAGTATATGCAATTTCTTCCACTTTTTGAGTGACACAAAGATGCTTATCTAAATGGTGAAAATGCAACAGCTGTTAATCAGGCTCACTTTGACTTTACATAGTGCAGCAAGAGATTGTTTCTCGCTTACGGCCACACCGGCCTGAGTACGCCTGATCTCGTCTGATCTCGGAAGCTAAGCAGGGTCGGGCCTGGTTAGTACTTGGATGGGAGACCGCCTGGGAATACCAGGTGCTGTAAGCTTTTTGTCACTGCCTTGTGGAATTTCAACTCTTTGTCCGTTTTTTCCCACAAGGTTGAAATATGTGCCCTCGCTTTGAAATAAGTAAGCAAGGTTAGTTTGTATTTCATCCAACAATCTGTGCTACAGTATATGCAATTTCTTCCACTTTTTGAGTGACACAAAGATGCTTATCTAAATGGTGAAAATGCAACAGCTGTTAATCAGGCTCACTTTGACTTTACATAGTGCAGCAAGAGATTGTTTCTCGCTTACGGCCACACCGGCCTGAGTACGCCTGATCTCGTCTGATCTCGGAAGCTAAGCAGGGTCGGGCCTGGTTAGTACTTGGATGGGAGACCGCCTGGGAATACCAGGTGCTGTAAGCTTTTTGTCACTGCCTTGTGGAATTTCAACTCTTTGTCCGTTTTTTCCCACAAGGTTGAAATATGTGCCCTCGCTTTGAAATAAGTAAGCAAGGTTAGTTTGTATTTCATCCAACAATCTGTGCTACAAATTATGGCTACAGTATATGCAATTTCTTCCACTTTTTGAGTGACACAAAGATGCTTATCTAAATGGTGAAAATGCAACAGCTGTTAATCAGGCTCACTTTGACTTTACATAGTGCAGCAAGAGATTGTTTCTCGCTTACGGCCACACCGGCCTGAGTACGCCTGATCTCGTCTGATCTCGGAAGCTAAGCAGGGTCGGGCCTGGTTAGTACTTGGATGGGAGACCGCCTGGGAATACCAGGTGCTGTAAGCTTTTTGTCACTGCCTTGTGGAATTTCAACTCTTTGTCCGTTTTTTCCCACAAGGTTGAAATATGTGCCCTCGCTTTGAAATAAGTAAGCAAGGTTAGTTTGTATTTCATCCAACAATCTGTGCTACAAATTATGGCTACAGTATATGCAATTTCTTCCACTTTTTGAGTGACACAAAGATGCTTATCTAAATGGTGAAAATGCAACAGCTGTTAATCAGGCTCACTTTGACTTTACATAGTGCAGCAAGAGATTGTTTCTCGCTTACGGCCACACCGGCCTGAGTACGCCTGATCTCGGAAGCTAAGCAGGGTCGGGCCTGGTTAGTACTTGGATGGGAGACCGCCTGGGAATACCAGGTGCTGTAAGCTTTTTGTCACTGCCTTGTGGAATTTCAACTCTTTGTCCGTTTTTTCCCACAAGGTTGAAATATGTGCCCTCGCTTTGAAATAAGTAAGCAAGGTTAGTTTGTATTTCATCCAACAATCTGTGCTACAAATTATGGCTACAGTATATGCAATTTCTTCCACTTTTTGAGTGACACAAAGATGCTTATCTAAATGGTGAAAATGCAACAGCTGTTAATCAGGCTCACTTTGACTTTACATAGTGCAGCAAGAGATTGTTTCTCGCTTACGGCCACACCGGCCTGAGTACGCCTGATCTCGGAAGCTAAGCAGGGTCGGGCCTGGTTAGTACTTGGATGGGAGACCGCCTGGGAATACCAGGTGCTGTAAGCTTTTTGTCACTGCCTTGTGGAATTTCAACTCTTTGTCCGTTTTTTCCCACAAGGTTGAAATATGTGCCCTCGCTTTGAAATAAGTAAGCAAGGTTAGTTTGTATTTCATCCAACAATCTGTGCTACAGTATATGCAATTTCTTCCACTTTTTGAGTGACACAAAGATGCTTATCTAAATGGTGAAAATGCAACAGCTGTTAATCAGGCTCACTTTGACTTTACATAGTGCAGCAAGAGATTGTTTCTCGCTTACGGCCACACCGGTCTGAGTACGCCTGATCTCGTCTGATCTCGGAAGCTAAGCAGGGTCGGGCCTGGTTAGTACTTGGATGGGAGACCGCCTGGGAATACCAGGTGCTGTAAGCTTTTTGTCACTGCCTTGTGGAATTTCAACTCTTTGTCCGTTTTTTCCCACAAGGTTGAAATATGTGCCCTCGCTTTGAAATAAGTAAGCAAGGTTAGTTTGTATTTCATCCAACAATCTGTGCTACAAATTATGGCTACAGTATATGCAATTTCTTCCACTTTTTGAGTGACACAAAGATGCTTATCTAAATGGTGAAAATGCAACAGCTGTTAATCAGGCTCACTTTGACTTTACATAGTGCAGCAAGAGATTGTTTCTCGCTTACGGCCACACCGGCCTGAGTACGCCTGATCTCGGAAGCTAAGCAGGGTCGGGCCTGGTTAGTACTTGGATGGGAGACCGCCTGGGAATACCAGGTGCTGTAAGCTTTTTGTCACTGCCTTGTGGAATTTCAACTCTTTGTCCGTTTTTTCCCACAAGGTTGAAATATGTGCCCTCGCTTTGAAATAAGTAAGCAAGGTTAGTTTGTATTTCATCCAACAATCTGTGCTACAAATTATGGCTACAGTATATGCAATTTCTTCCACTTTTTGAGTGACACAAAGATGCTTATCTAAATGGTGAAAATGCAACAGCTGTTAATCAGGCTCACTTTGACTTTACATAGTGCAGCAAGAGATTGTTTCTCGCTTACGGCCACACCGGCCTGAGTACGCCTGATCTCGTCTGATCTCGGAAGCTAAGCAGGGTCGGGCCTGGTTAGTACTTGGATGGGAGACCGCCTGGGAATACCAGGTGCTGTAAGCTTTTTGTCACTGCCTTGTGGAATTTCAACTCTTTGTCCGTTTTTTCCCACAAGGTTGAAATATGTGCCCTCGCTTTGAAATAAGTAAGCAAGGTTAGTTTGTATTTCATCCAACAATCTGTGCTACAGTATATGCAATTTCTTCCACTTTTTGAGTGACACAAAGATGCTTATCTAAATGGTGAAAATGCAACAGCTGTTAATCAGGCTCACTTTGACTTTACATAGTGCAGCAAGAGATTGTTTCTCGCTTACGGCCACACCGGCCTGAGTACGCCTGATCTCGTCTGATCTCGGAAGCTAAGCAGGGTCGGGCCTGGTTAGTACTTGGATGGGAGACCGCCTGGGAATACCAGGTGCTGTAAGCTTTTTGTCACTGCCTTGTGGAATTTCAACTCTTTGTCCGTTTTTTCCCACAAGGTTGAAATATGTGCCCTCGCTTTGAAATAAGTAAGCAAGGTTAGTTTGTATTTCATCCAACAATCTGTGCTACAGTATATGCAATTTCTTCCACTTTTTGAGTGACACAAAGATGCTTATCTAAATGGTGAAAATGCAACAGCTGTTAATCAGGCTCACTTTGACTTTACATAGTGCAGCAAGAGATTGTTTCTCGCTTACGGCCACACCGGCCTGAGTACGCCTGATCTCGTCTGATCTCGGAAGCTAAGCAGGGTCGGGCCTGGTTAGTACTTGGATGGGAGACCGCCTGGGAATACCAGGTGCTGTAAGCTTTTTGTCACTGCCTTGTGGAATTTCAACTCTTTGTCCGTTTTTTCCCACAAGGTTGAAATATGTGCCCTCGCTTTGAAATAAGTAAGCAAGGTTAGTTTGTATTTCATCCAACAATCTGTGCTACAAATTATGGCTACAGTATATGCAATTTCTTCCACTTTTTGAGTGACACAAAGATGCTTATCTAAATGGTGAAAATGCAACAGCTGTTAATCAGGCTCACTTTGACTTTACATAGTGCAGCAAGAGATTGTTTCTCGCTTACGGCCACACCGGCCTGAGTACGCCTGATCTCGGAAGCTAAGCAGGGTCGGGCCTGGTTAGTACTTGGATGGGAGACCGCCTGGGAATACCAGGTGCTGTAAGCTTTTTGTCACTGCCTTGTGGAATTTCAACTCTTTGTCCGTTTTTTCCCACAAGGTTGAAATATGTGCCCTCGCTTTGAAATAAGTAAGCAAGGTTAGTTTGTATTTCATCCAACAATCTGTGCTACAAATTATGGCTACAGTATATGCAATTTCTTCCACTTTTTGAGTGACACAAAGATGCTTATCTAAATGGTGAAAATGCAACAGCTGTTAATCAGGCTCACTTTGACTTTACATAGTGCAGCAAGAGATTGTTTCTCGCTTACGGCCACACCGGCCTGAGTACGCCTGATCTCGTCTGATCTCGGAAGCTAAGCAGGGTCGGGCCTGGTTAGTACTTGGATGGGAGACCGCCTGGGAATACCAGGTGCTGTAAGCTTTTTGTCACTGCCTTGTGGAATTTCAACTCTTTGTCCGTTTTTTCCCACAAGGTTGAAATATGTGCCCTCGCTTTGAAATAAGTAAGCAAGGTTAGTTTGTATTTCATCCAACAATCTGTGCTACAGTATATGCAATTTCTTCCACTTTTTGAGTGACACAAAGATGCTTATCTAAATGGTGAAAATGCAACAGCTGTTAATCAGGCTCACTTTGACTTTACATAGTGCAGCAAGAGATTGTTTCTCGCTTACGGCCACACCGGCCTGAGTACGCCTGATCTCGTCTGATCTCGGAAGCTAAGCAGGGTCGGGCCTGGTTAGTACTTGGATGGGAGACCGCCTGGGAATACCAGGTGCTGTAAGCTTTTTGTCACTGCCTTGTGGAATTTCAACTCTTTGTCCGTTTTTTCCCACAAGGTTGAAATATGTGCCCTCGCTTTGAAATAAGTAAGCAAGGTTAGTTTGTATTTCATCCAACAATCTGTGCTACAAATTATGGCTACAGTATATGCAATTTCTTCCACTTTTTGAGTGACACAAAGATGCTTATCTAAATGGTGAAAATGCAACAGCTGTTAATCAGGCTCACTTTGACTTTACATAGTGCAGCAAGAGATTGTTTCTCGCTTACGGCCACACCGGCCTGAGTACGCCTGATCTCGTCTGATCTCGGAAGCTAAGCAGGGTCGGGCCTGGTTAGTACTTGGATGGGAGACCGCCTGGGAATACCAGGTGCTGTAAGCTTTTTGTCACTGCCTTGTGGAATTTCAACTCTTTGTCCGTTTTTTCCCACAAGGTTGAAATATGTGCCCTCGCTTTGAAATAAGTAAGCAAGGTTAGTTTGTATTTCATCCAACAATCTGTGCTACAAATTATGGCTACAGTATATGCAATTTCTTCCACTTTTTGAGTGACACAAAGATGCTTATCTAAATGGTGAAAATGCAACAGCTGTTAATCAGGCTCACTTTGACTTTACATAGTGCAGCAAGAGATTGTTTCTCGCTTACGGCCACACCGGCCTGAGTACGCCTGATCTCGGAAGCTAAGCAGGGTCGGGCCTGGTTAGTACTTGGATGGGAGACCGCCTGGGAATACCAGGTGCTGTAAGCTTTTTGTCACTGCCTTGTGGAATTTCAACTCTTTGTCCGTTTTTTCCCACAAGGTTGAAATATGTGCCCTCGCTTTGAAATAAGTAAGCAAGGTTAGTTTGTATTTCATCCAACAATCTGTGCTACAAATTATGGCTACAGTATATGCAATTTCTTCCACTTTTTGAGTGACACAAAGATGCTTATCTAAATGGTGAAAATGCAACAGCTGTTAATCAGGCTCACTTTGACTTTACATAGTGCAGCAAGAGATTGTTTCTCGCTTACGGCCACACCGGCCTGAGTACGCCTGATCTCGTCTGATCTCGGAAGCTAAGCAGGGTCGGGCCTGGTTAGTACTTGGATGGGAGACCGCCTGGGAATACCAGGTGCTGTAAGCTTTTTGTCACTGCCTTGTGGAATTTCAACTCTTTGTCCGTTTTTTCCCACAAGGTTGAAATATGTGCCCTCGCTTTGAAATAAGTAAGCAAGGTTAGTTTGTATTTCATCCAACAATCTGTGCTACAGTATATGCAATTTCTTCCACTTTTTGAGTGACACAAAGATGCTTATCTAAATGGTGAAAATGCAACAGCTGTTAATCAGGCTCACTTTGACTTTACATAGTGCAGCAAGAGATTGTTTCTCGCTTACGGCCACACCGGCCTGAGTACGCCTGATCTCGTCTGATCTCGGAAGCTAAGCAGGGTCGGGCCTGGTTAGTACTTGGATGGGAGACCGCCTGGGAATACCAGGTGCTGTAAGCTTTTTGTCACTGCCTTGTGGAATTTCAACTCTTTGTCCGTTTTTTCCCACAAGGTTGAAATATGTGCCCTCGCTTTGAAATAAGTAAGCAAGGTTAGTTTGTATTTCATCCAACAATCTGTGCTACAAATTATGGCTACAGTATATGCAATTTCTTCCACTTTTTGAGTGACACAAAGATGCTTATCTAAATGGTGAAAATGCAACAGCTGTTAATCAGGCTCACTTTGACTTTACATAGTGCAGCAAGAGATTGTTTCTCGCTTACGGCCACACCGGCCTGAGTACGCCTGATCTCGTCTGATCTCGGAAGCTAAGCAGGGTCGGGCCTGGTTAGTACTTGGATGGGAGACCGCCTGGGAATACCAGGTGCTGTAAGCTTTTTGTCACTGCCTTGTGGAATTTCAACTCTTTGTCCGTTTTTTCCCACAAGGTTGAAATATGTGCCCTCGCTTTGAAATAAGTAAGCAAGGTTAGTTTGTATTTCATCCAACAATCTGTGCTACAGTATATGCAATTTCTTCCACTTTTTGAGTGACACAAAGATGCTTATCTAAATGGTGAAAATGCAACAGCTGTTAATCAGGCTCACTTTGACTTTACATAGTGCAGCAAGAGATTGTTTCTCGCTTACGGCCACACCGGCCTGAGTACGCCTGATCTCGTCTGATCTCGGAAGCTAAGCAGGGTCGGGCCTGGTTAGTACTTGGATGGGAGACCGCCTGGGAATACCAGGTGCTGTAAGCTTTTTGTCACTGCCTTGTGGAATTTCAACTCTTTGTCCGTTTTTTCCCACAAGGTTGAAATATGTGCCCTCGCTTTGAAATAAGTAAGCAAGGTTAGTTTGTATTTCATCCAACAATCTGTGCTACAAATTATGGCTACAGTATATGCAATTTCTTCCACTTTTTGAGTGACACAAAGATGCTTATCTAAATGGTGAAAATGCAACAGCTGTTAATCAGGCTCACTTTGACTTTACATAGTGCAGCAAGAGATTGTTTCTCGCTTACGGCCACACCGGCCTGAGTACGCCTGATCTCGTCTGATCTCGGAAGCTAAGCAGGGTCGGGCCTGGTTAGTACTTGGATGGGAGACCGCCTGGGAATACCAGGTGCTGTAAGCTTTTTGTCACTGCCTTGTGGAATTTCAACTCTTTGTCCGTTTTTTCCCACAAGGTTGAAATATGTGCCCTCGCTTTGAAATAAGTAAGCAAGGTTAGTTTGTATTTCATCCAACAATCTGTGCTACAAATTATGGCTACAGTATATGCAATTTCTTCCACTTTTTGAGTGACACAAAGATGCTTATCTAAATGGTGAAAATGCAACAGCTGTTAATCAGGCTCACTTTGACTTTACATAGTGCAGCAAGAGATTGTTTCTCGCTTACGGCCACACCGGCCTGAGTACGCCTGATCTCGGAAGCTAAGCAGGGTCGGGCCTGGTTAGTACTTGGATGGGAGACCGCCTGGGAATACCAGGTGCTGTAAGCTTTTTGTCACTGCCTTGTGGAATTTCAACTCTTTGTCCGTTTTTTCCCACAAGGTTGAAATATGTGCCCTCGCTTTGAAATAAGTAAGCAAGGTTAGTTTGTATTTCATCCAACAATCTGTGCTACAAATTATGGCTACAGTATATGCAATTTCTTCCACTTTTTGAGTGACACAAAGATGCTTATCTAAATGGTGAAAATGCAACAGCTGTTAATCAGGCTCACTTTGACTTTACATAGTGCAGCAAGAGATTGTTTCTCGCTTACGGCCACACCGGCCTGAGTACGCCTGATCTCGTCTGATCTCGGAAGCTAAGCAGGGTCGGGCCTGGTTAGTACTTGGATGGGAGACCGCC
Source organism: Oncorhynchus mykiss (assembly GCF_057628025.1). Lineage (NCBI taxonomy): Eukaryota > Metazoa > Chordata > Actinopteri > Salmoniformes > Salmonidae > Oncorhynchus > Oncorhynchus mykiss. The sequence continues at coordinate 6,019,973 of NC_143041.1, forward strand.
TGGGAATACCAGGTGCTGTAAGCTTTTTGTCACTGCCTTGTGGAATTTCAACTCTTTGTCCGTTTTTTCCCACAAGGTTGAAATATGTGCCCTCGCTTTGAAATAAGTAAGCAAGGTTAGTTTGTATTTCATCCAACAATCTGTGCTACAGTATATGCAATTTCTTCCACTTTTTGAGTGACACAAAGATGCTTATCTAAATGGTGAAAATGCAACAGCTGTTAATCAGGCTCACTTTGACTTTACATAGTGCAGCAAGAGATTGTTTCTCGCTTACGGCCACACCGGCCTGAGTACGCCTGATCTCGTCTGATCTCGGAAGCTAAGCAGGGTCGGGCCTGGTTAGTACTTGGATGGGAGACCGCCTGGGAATACCAGGTGCTGTAAGCTTTTTGTCACTGCCTTGTGGAATTTCAACTCTTTGTCCGTTTTTTCCCACAAGGTTGAAATATGTGCCCTCGCTTTGAAATAAGTAAGCAAGGTTAGTTTGTATTTCATCCAACAATCTGTGCTACAAATTATGGCTACAGTATATGCAATTTCTTCCACTTTTTGAGTGACACAAAGATGCTTATCTAAATGGTGAAAATGCAACAGCTGTTAATCAGGCTCACTTTGACTTTACATAGTGCAGCAAGAGATTGTTTCTCGCTTACGGCCACACCGGCCTGAGTACGCCTGATCTCGTCTGATCTCGGAAGCTAAGCAGGGTCGGGCCTGGTTAGTACTTGGATGGGAGACCGCCTGGGAATACCAGGTGCTGTAAGCTTTTTGTCACTGCCTTGTGGAATTTCAACTCTTTGTCCGTTTTTTCCCACAAGGTTGAAATATGTGCCCTCGCTTTGAAATAAGTAAGCAAGGTTAGTTTGTATTTCATCCAACAATCTGTGCTAC